>NW_020449741.1:308553-430322 GCF_003343035.1 Apteryx rowi | reverse complement strand
GGGCTGGCAGCGCCGGGCCTGGCGGAAGCGGCGGGCGGCGCGGGCCCCGGGGTGCGGGCTCTGCCTCTGAACCGACTCTGTGCTTGGTCTGTGCTTTTCTCTCCCTGTTCCTCAGCCTGCGCCCTGGCTTCGCTCGTAGTATGGCAACACGTACGGCGCGGTCAGCAGCGACAAGCCCTCGGTCCGCCCGGCGCCGTAACGTACCCCATGGCGTGCGAACCGGGACGCGGAGCTGGCTGCCCCTGCGCTCCTCCGGCCCCACTCGCTGTAGTTAGCTTGGGCGAGTGGCCGTAACTTTGCAAAGAACTGGCGAGCGTTGAACCCTCTCCTCACACGAGAAAACCTTTTCCCCATTTTGCAAATGAGGATCTGAAGCAAACGGCCATTAAGGGACTTGCCTGTGGTCGTGCAGGAAGTCCGGGGGAGAGTTGAGTTTGCTTACTTTGCTACAGCATTGCAGCTCAGGTCTCTGCAAACCAACTCTTTAAAGCAGAGAGGTGTGTGTGAAATGAATGTATGGCCCGTGTAGCTTGCACTTAGGCTTTTTGTTTTGGGATGGGTGTTGCAAAAACATTAACTTGTTAGGCAGCGAGGGGTTTTTTGATCTCAGGAAAGAAGCATGTTGCTTACAAATGCTATCTCTTCTTATACACCCTTGTGTGTAGATATTATTTTATTCTTTCCACACAGAGGTGTCGCCCAGTAACTGTCTGAACACAAGCATGTGAAAGTGCCCAGAGGCTGTTTTTCTTAGACTGAGATTGCCAATTGAAGTAAGTTAGGCGAGTGGCATTCTTGAGAAAGGTGCATACATCTTGATGGAGGGCAAATATCTGTTAGTTTGGAGGCTGTAAACGCTTAAATGCTACATGTACCATCATATAAAGGTTCACTCAAAGTATAAGCATCATATGGCTAGTTTGTCTGGTAATTGCCTATTCAGAGAAGAGTGTTGAGGAGTGATGCCAGAGTGGTAGTGTTTAACTGTAGCATTTCCTACTACTCCAGCAGCAAGCTGAATGACAGGAAAGCATGTGCTAGTCTTCATCTGTGCTCTCTCTCTTTACCCCTTCCAGTAGGGATAAAACCAGAGGCAGCTATCAGAGGATAATAGGTCGTTTTGCATGTTTTGGCTAATAGCATCATGGTTGTGATAGTCCAAGGATATAAGAGAAGCTGACTTGTAGGAAGAGATAATACTGGCATGACTGTGGTGTATTTAGAAGAAGGAAGATGGGAAAGCAAAATGGTCAAGCTTTTTGGTCTTGCGAGTCCAGAAACTTGTCTGTTTTTTTTTTCCTTCCAAGTGAGTCAGTTGGTCTGATACAGTGGCTTTCGATTCTTGAACTGTGGCCCTCTCACATTTTGCACTAGAGGCACAGAGCTGTTTAGAAATGTCGTACACCTTAATGGCATATTACAAGCTTGCTTTTGTTAGTCACCTTTGCAGCACCTGTCAAATAGTCCATGGACTGCTTTGTGAAAACCACTGGTTTTAGAAGATATTTCCTCTCCCAGTAAGCCCTGCTGATTTCATGTTTGCATTGTGGGTTTCCTGCTTGCTGTATGAAAAGACACAGGTGTTTCTTGATTTCTACAAGTTGCAGAGAGCTGAATTTGGGAACATTCATTTGTGTTGCTTTGGAACTTTTAAGGAAACTTCTTTGGTATTAAGGAAAACTGTGAAGCTGAAATCGAGAAAGCTAAGTCAGGTGTCTAGAAAGGTCTCTTCCCAAAACAAATTTAACTGTAATTTAAGGAATACATTAGTGATTAGCGGAGTCAGAAACCAGAAGCAGGGAAGCAACAAGACTGTTGTGTACTTTAAACTGGAGAGTTTTTCTCATCTTAATGATTTTTGCTTGTGATGTATATACCTTTGTGGAGATGTTTCCAACCTCATGCTGTGCTGTGAATGTATTATGCCACTTCTGATGAAGTTGGCAGTGCAGAGATGCTTGTTTCCACTCTTCCATTTTCTAAATGTTTCATTCATTGGTAGATAATAGGTGTTACACCAAATCAAACCCACCACATTCTTTTAGTGGCTATTAAAACATGCTGGACGCATCTTTGTAATTCAGATGTTAAGCAGTCCAGGTGGAATAGTCAAAATGAAGAAAAGTGTTTAGGTATTATAACATATGTGAGGGATCCAACCCTCTCATGGAAAATACCTGGAATTCAGTTAATGTCCAGTATTTCGGTATTAATTACTGGGGTGTTCATTTGTCTGCATCTAGAGTAAATAAGGAACTCACTGGGGCTAGATGAGGTCAGAATCCACTTTAGGCTTTCCTCTAAGAAATTAAAGCAAGGTCTGCTGTTGCAGTAGTGCAGCAACTGGGCCCTTTATTCTGTTCTTTCCAAGGCACACAGAGCTCTGCAAGCAGCTTGCTGACACTGAAGGCAGCCAGAATTGAGTGGGTTTTTTTGTTTTCAGCAACCCTTTCTTCTTGCCGCATGTGCTATATATGGCACAAATTGGCTTGGGAGATAACCAGTGCTTACTCCTCTGAAGACAAGGCAGTTGTCAAGAGGCCTGAGCTGCGTGTACATCTTTCAGAGAAAATGGTTGCCCTCTATCTGCCATTTATTTTGGTTGGATAATGAGGATCCTTTGTACTTCTATGAATGTCAAATGATAGCTTGAAACATGTATACAAACTTTTACGTGAGGCATGCAGTGCCAGTGTGAGCAGGCACAGAGTTTGGCTGTAACTGCTGTGTAACAGTCTGTGCAACCAAAGTACTCTGTAGAAGTTGGCTGACCCTCAGTGTGCTGCCATTGTTGCAAAGTAGGTTTGTTGTTTCATGCCAATCTATTAATTTCTTGTTTCTAAACCCTTTTATCTTGTCACTAGGCTGCTCTTTGGAGTATATTGCACTCGATTAGGGATCGATTCTCAGAATCGAGGAGTTAGAAGTGATATTTGAGATAAGTGAGGCCCATTCGGTGCTGCTTTGGACACCTCCGAAGGGGAAATGGAGTTATCAGGAATGAAAAAGAAGAGTTTGCTAGGACTCAAAGAAAATAATAAAAAATCCAACACTAGGTAATCATTCTGTCCGAATTTTCTAGGCCTAACAAAACTGGGGATGTTACAGGGTACTAGGACTCTCCCAGTGAGGGTGAGGAATTGGAAATGTACCACTTCCTGTGAGAATTTCTGTATGCTACAGCTGTTTTCCTGAAAGCTGCTCTGTAATGTAAAATGTTTTCCTTTTTCTAAAAAGCCTGAACTTGCCTTATGCTTTAATCCAGCAGTTATGGTGATCTTGAGTTACATTTGATGTTCAATGTGCTGTGTTGCTTTTCTGTTTTTTTGTTTGTTTGTTTGAATGGTTTTTTTTCTTTTTTTCTTTTTTTTAATTATGCCTTCTGCAATTTGTTCTTGAAGGGCTCCCTCACCAACCAAGCGCAAGGATAGGTCTGAAGACAAATCAAAGGACCGGTCCAAGGATAAAGCAGGCACCAAGGAATCAAGTGAGAAGGATCGTGGTCGGGACAAGACACGCAAAAGGCGCAGTGCTTCCAGTGGGAGCAGCAGTACCAGGTAGTTACTTTTTCCTTACTGCTTCTCAGTAATAGTGCAGGTAGTAGCAAATTACAGCATTTACAAAAGCCACCAACCTGATTTCTGATACATATTCCCCATGTCATGGACTTGTTCAAAGCCTGCATTGTGTTGGTCACAGTGAAGTCTTTTCTAATTTAAGGGGTTTTATTTTTGTGAGGTATGAACTTCCTTTGGCTGAGCTAGTGAACTATGAGGGTTGGTTTTCATTGTTTTAATTCAGAATTCCTTTCTCTGTGATTACCAGAAGTTTTTCAGCTATTTTTCTTGGTACTCCACTCTTGCTTTTTCCCATAACAGATCCCGTTCCAGCTCAACTTCCAGTTCGGGGTCCAGTTCCAGCACTGGTTCTAGCAGCGGTTCTAGTTCTTCTTCTGCCTCAAGCCGATCTGGGAGCTCTAGCACTTCTCGCAGTTCCAGTTCCAGCAGCTCCTCTGGATCCCCAAGTCCGTCTCGACGGAGACATGACAACAGGAGACGCTCCCGCTCCAAGTGAGTTTGATTTGTCTTCTGAGAATTACCAGATCGCAATCTTGTGTTCTCCATGGAAATTAACCTGCTATCACAGTAGAAATTTCTCAGAAGACTTTGCTTTCTCCACGACCTAGAGATCTGAATTTTGTTAGAATGGGGTGCCCCTTATGTATACAATTGAAGCTTATGCCCTGTAGGAAGGGAGATCATGGATTTTTTTAAAGGTGGTTGTTACCTATTGTATTTTGTATAGGCAATTTTAGTCAGCGTTTGACCGCCGATATGAAGATAAATGGGTGCTAGATGAGTGTAAAACACTCTGTATGTACCCTGTAACTTCCAGCCAAAGCAACAGAGAAATTAGGGCTAAAATGTTGTGTGTGTGTTTGTTTGTTTATATATATGGTGGGGAGGAAACCTAAGGAGGCATATTTTGAAAGGGTAGAAATCAAACTAAATACCCATACAGTTTTTCCTTTGAATAATTTTGTGAATAAGGTGCTGAAGGCTGATAAAATCTACTAAAGTGTTATAACCCATTGTGTTTTGAGTATATCCCTCATTTTATAGACAGTAAAATTGGGAAGAAGCATAAATACAAATCTTCTACATCATGAATTTAAAAAAATCTTCTGGAATATAATTTAAAAAACGACAAAGAAATTGCAATGTCCAGCTACTTAGTTAGTTTCATACATGTGACATTTGTAGCCCTTTCTAGTGAACAGAAAACACAGAAACACAAATCATTGGATCTATAAGCTTCCTGGTTGTGGTATCCTTTCATGCTTCTGTCTGCGTTTTGCCTCTTTCATTGTCAAGGCAAAGGATGTTAGTAGTCTTTTGTTTTAATAAATATAAAATTCTATGACTATGGCCAACAACTTTGAGGAAATGTCCATTAAATTTCACATTTGTTACCCTATTTGTGGTAAGGTTGAGAACTCACAAAAACAAGGCTCTCTAAAATTCCAAGAGGTTCTAAAGCAAAAGCAGAAAAGACAGATGTGAGTCTTGATGTTTCCAAGTGGAAACCGCCCCTCCATTACTTTTGGAACATTTAACTTGTCACTTAAAGAAAAAAGATGGCCCCGCCCCCATCAGAAATGGTACTTTTTTCATTATGTGCTAGGGATTGGCTTCTAGTTTTTGTCTTGCATGTTTCTAGACAATATTTTGTGTTGTCAAAATCAGATCTAAGCCACCCAAGAGAGATGAGAAGGAGCGAAAGAGGCGGAGCCCCTCACCCAGACCTACAAAAGTGCATGTTGGAAGGCTCACCAGAAATGTAACCAAGGTAATGACGCAATCCCCCGTAACGTCAAGCGTCCATATCTTTGTGAGGAAGCCTGGGCGTTTGTGTGTGTGTGTGGTTGTGAGGGTTTTTTTGTTTGTTTTGGGGGGTGTTTTTTTCCCCCTCTTTTATGTCCTCGAAACCTTTTTGTTACTAGAGTGCAGATGAGATTTTGATTTTGGAAATTCTTGCTTTGTGACCAAATAAATGAGTGAGGGAAGTTTTTGTAGAGTTTTACTGAGTTGAATAAAATGCAGATTTTGAGGCTGTGTAGTACTGAAAGGCCTGTCTGCTTTCTCAGTATCCCAGACTTAGTATCTTATGTTACTAGGAGGGAGACTGTGTAAGTAGAGTAACAGCAGAAATGAGCAAACAGTGAGGTGGATTGAAAACTGACTGAATGGCAGAACTCGGAGGGTTGTGATCAGCGATGTGAAGTCTAGGTGGAGGCCAGTAACTAGTGGTGTATCCCAGGGGTCAATACTGGGTCCAATACTGTTCAACTCATTCATCAATGACCTCAATGAAGGCCCAGAGAGCACCCTCAGCAAGTTTGCTGATGATCCCAAACTGGGAGGAGTGGCTGATACACCAGAAGGCTGTGCTGCCATTCAGAGGGACCTCGACAGGCTGGAGAGATGTGCAGAGAGGAACCTCATGAAGTTCAACAAAGGGAAGTGCGGAGCCCTGCGCCTAGGGAGGAATAACCCCATGCACCAGGACAGGCTGGGGGCCAACCAGCCAGAAAGCAGCTCTGTGGAGAAGGACCTGGGAGTGCTGGTGAACACGAAGTTAACCATGAGCCAGCAATGTGCCCTTGTGGCCAAGAAGGCCAATGGTATCCTGGATTGCATTAGGAAGAGTGTTGCCAGCAGGTCAAGGGAGGTGATTCTCCCCCTCTACTCAGCCCTGGTGAGGCCACATCTGGAGTACTGTGTCCAGTTCTGGGCTCCCCAGTACAGGAGAGACATGGCACTACTGGAGCAAGTCCAGCAAAGGGCTTCTAAAATGGTGAAGGGCTTGGAGCATCTCTCATATGAAGAAAGGCTGAGAGCTGTGACCTTTTAGCCTGGAGAAGAGAAGGCTCAGAGGAGATCTTATCAGTGCGTATAAATATCTGAAGGGAGGGTGTAAGGAAGATGGAGCCAGACTATTTTCAGTGGTGCCCGGTGACAGGATGAGAGGCAACAGGCATAAACTGAAACACAGGAAGTTCTGTCTGAACATAAGGAAAAGCTCTTTGACTGTGAGGGTGACTGAGCAGTGGAACAGGTTGCCCAGAGAGGTTGTGGAATCTCCATCCCTGGAAATGCTTAAAAGCTGTCTGGACAGGGTTCTGGGCAACCTGCTTTAGGTGACCCTGCTTGAGGAGGGGGGTTAGACTAGATGATCTTTAAAGGTCCCTTCCAACCTCAACCTTTCTGTGATTCTGTGAAATGACCTTGGAGGCATTAAGGACATCTGAAGGTCTTGATAATGGATCTGAGGAGAGCTGGGCTGACTTGAGCTGTCTTTCCTGGAATGTAGTTTAAAGGTCTTCACAGAAGGAAAAAAGCTTAGGGTGCTGAAAAATTCATATTTTTTTTACAATATTGAGAAAAATGCATCTTTAACAATGAGTATTTGACTGAAGGCGTAAGTTGTCTTTTGAAGTCACCAGAGGCTGTTGATTTTATTGATTTTTGTACTTTGTAGGTTTTCTTTAGCCTGGAGAGTTTGACCTATTTTGACATACAAGCGGTAATGCTGTTAGACCTTAAGGTTTGGAACAACCTGAGGTAAAACTGAATAGACAACAGTAGAGAAAGCAGCAATAATCCAGACTCCTGTCCACATCTAGCCAATGAAATATATCTATCTTTGATGGTGGCATTGATTTTAAGGCTAGTTTAGTGCTGTGCACAGCTTGAATTTACTGTTCCCTGCCAGCCAGACCTGGTCAGGTACATGTGGTGTATGTCCTTAAGACTTGCTCTTTCTCTGCAGGATCACATCATGGAAATTTTTTCCACTTATGGAAAGATTAAAATGATTGACATGCCAGTCGACAGGCTAAATCCACATCTCTCTAAAGGTTATGCCTATGTGGAGTTTGAGAACCCCGATGATGCTGAGAAAGCCCTGAAACACATGGATGGTGGTAGGTATCAGATGCTGCAAGGAGGCTGGAGGCTTTTAAAAATATTTGGAACTCATGGGGTTGATCTGAAAAAGAGTTAGTGGGGAAGACTTTGGGTAACTGATCTTCTTAAATGCTGTCTTTCTGTTTTCAGCCCAAATGGCCTTGTCTTCTATGTGGTTCAGGACAGATCCATCAATGACAGAACTATTAAAACTGAGTTTTCCGAAAATAAACAGTGACTAAATTTTCTTAATTTCTGTAAAAATCCTCCCTGATTAACATCTGAACTGCAGTTTGTTGGGATATTAGGTTTTTAGGAAGTTAAATATGTAAGTGGACTTTGTCAAATGACTCTTAAGTTGGTGGTGGAAACAGGGCTGTAGGCTGATTCATACTTCATTTGCTTGTGACAAAGCAGTGAATCACATTGAAAACGTGGTGTGCAGATGTTAGTGATGGAAAGTATTATCTCTTCCTATATCTGTGGTTCCCTAAACAGGTCAAATTGATGGTCAGGAGATCACTGCCACAGCTGTTCTGGCACCGCGGCCTAGACCACCTCCCAGACGTTTTAGCCCACCCAGGAGGATGCTGCCACCGCCACCGATGTGGCGTAGGTCACCCCCTCGCATGAGGAGAAGGTGAGACCTGTGACAATTCATGTTTCCTTCTCAGTGTAACAACATGTCACCACTGAAAGACTCAGCATGGGAACAGTTTCATCCTGTTGGACTTGACTTTCCCTTCCAAACAACAGTAGCACCTTTTAGGTGTCAGATGAACCTGGATTAGACTTCTTAACTCCTTAGTGCAAGGGTGACCTGCTCTAGTCCACAGCCTCAATACAGTCTGTCAGAAATGACAGGTGCTTACCAGCCTGTTCCCTGGAGTCCTTTCTGCATAATGCCTCGAGGTGAAGTAGGAATGGACTTCTGACTGACAATGCTTTTGGCAACATGCTCCTGCTTTCCTTCCTAAAACCTTTGCGCCTCTCTCCCATATTTGTATGATGAGCACATGACCAAAATGCAGTCTTCCTCCATCAGGTGAGTGGAGTACACCCACCCCAGGATGCGACCTGACATGCATGTGTCCATCATACAGTTCAGGGCTGCCTGAATGTACTCTGATTACAGTCTTAGAGCCTTCCTGGCATCTAGGTGGGCTCCTCTGTCTCTGGAAGTCTGCTCTTGTCACTATTAAAAACAATAGCTTGTGGTGATTGCTGAACAGCTTATGAACTGGAGGCCCCTTCTGTGTAAAAATGAGAACTAGTTAACATGGCACAAGTTCTACAACCTATTCTGTCCTCCATAAATCATGGATTTTTTTACTGAGGTCTGGCAAATGCTAGCTTTAGTGGTTCCCTCCTTGTTGTTTGTTTGCTTCCCTAATCTTGGCCATGGGTTTACTTTTATTATCCTGAGAAGCTCTTTTGATAGTCTGCCGCTGGAACTTGGGCGTCATACTGGTTGGCTGTACGGTTTGATTGCAGTACTGAAGAGCTTGAAGCCTGATTATTTCTTTAGAGTTAGACTTGAGAAGTGTCCTCTTAGTTTGAAAGGGCTTACATAAATCCTTTCCCTGAATCTCATTGTATCTTGGCTTCAGGAGTCAAAATTATCCTTTCAGATGAAGGACAATCTGATGTAGAATGAACTTATTTGTTCCTTTGCTTGAGCTAGAAGACAAGATTCTTGTCTGTTCTTTGGACATTAAAGATTCTTTCAACCTCTCGATGTGTAGAGAGGGTTGCCAGAATATTCCTGCTGTGCAGTGAATGTTTGGATTGCCTTTCTCCTCTCTAGATTTGGCTGTATTTCACTGAAACTCATGTACAGTACTTTTCTTTTGAAAAGATGGTACATGAGCTGACAGATTACTGGAACCTGTTGCCCTTGTCTCCTAACAAAAGCTTTTTCCTTCCTTCTCTGCCAGGTCCCGGTCTCCTAGGCGCAGATCCCCTGTTCGCCGGCGATCCAGATCCAGATCTCCTGGACGAAGGCGCCATCGCAGCCGCTCCAGCTCAAACTCTTCACGATAAAGCAAAAAGACTGGACAGCTTTTTATTTTTTAACTTAAATCCCATCAAACTAAATATTGTACCTTTTTTTTATAATGGATCTGGGTGAGGAGGAGTGAGAGGTAGATTTCTGGCAGTGAAGGCAACCTAAGAGGAGAGAGTGCAGTTCCTAGCCAATACATAGCCCTTGCTGTGGGGCTTTTAGTTTCCTGGCATTTAATTGAAATTATTTAAAAACGGCTTTGATTTAAAGGCTGCGGATATAACATCTCTTCCAGATAAATGGAAGGAAAGATGCTATAGCCTCTTTTTCACCAGTTAGCAGGCTGCTGCTTGATGATTTCTAAATGCTTAGCACGCTGTACAGACAAGCATGTAAATCTTGAACTATTTTGGAAGCCCTGTATAGTAAGACAGGGAAGCATTTAACTCAGTCTCTAGGTGCCAGCACAGGATCTTCAGAATAACTGGAGTCCAGATTACAAAACCTGTCTTAGACTAAAATAGTGAATTGTCATTTTATTCCAGTTCACAAACAGATTAGTTTCTGGGTAGTGTTGCAGGCTAAACTTCTGTAATGAATACACTAATTGAACAACCAGCAGAAACAATGACTTCTGTCCAGCCCACTGTTATACGTGTTAGAAATGAAGCTGGAAATCTAAGAACTGGTTTGTAGCTGCCCCCTTAAATGATTCCATTTGCCTTTCCTAAAGGGTTTTGGTTAAAAAGAAAATCTCCTACCCCTCCAGCCCCTCACCCTATGAAATGGTGCAAGTGCTTCTGCTTTTACAAATCTGCTCAAATTAGCAACTGAGTATCAACCCCCCAGAAACTGCAAGGCAGAGAGGGAGGCTTGAGGCCATGATGCTCTCTGGATTAACTGGGTTCGCATTGGAAAAGGCAAAGAATTTACTGCCTGTTGTACAGTCAATACTATAAAGTTTGTTTGATTTTTTTTTTTCTTTTTTTTTTTTAATAACTTTGTAGCCTTTTGGGCCATGTTGTGTTTGTACTTGTGTAGGATGAGCGACTATTGAATAAAGCAGTAGGGTTGAGAATAACGAACCTGCGTTGCTCCCTTGTCCTGCCCCCGCCCGCTCTGCCCAGAAGCGGTGAGGCCACCCGCTGCCTTCGTGGGAGACTTGTTGGCCGGCAGCAGCCCTGCGCGGTGGCGGCGCGGAGGCCCCGGCGCTGTGAGCCCTCCTGTCTCTTTAAGGGCGGGGCGGGGCGGCGCCTGTCGCAGGCGTCACCCGCGGCGGGCCCGCAGATTCGCCGCGACACGGGGGAAGCCGGCAGCGAATCGGCAGGGCCATGGCGGCGGCGGCGCGGGCGGTGCCGCGCGCCCTGCGGGAGGCCGCTGCGGCCTTCTCGGCCGGCGGGGACGTCGCGGCGGCGCTGGGCGCGCTGCGGGCCGCCCTGGAGGCCGCGGGCGGCGCGGCCGCCCTGGCGGAGCGGGAGCGGGCGCAGTACGGCGCCTTCCTGCGGCGCCTCGTGGGGAACCCGGACTCGCTGCCCGCGCCGCAGCGGCAGCGCTTGTGGCGCGGCTTCTTCGCGGAGGCGCCGGCCGCGCTGGGCTTCCCGGTGCTGGCGGAGGCCGTGGCGGCGCCGGGGTCAGTGCGGCCGCGGGGGGGGTCGGTGGTGCCGGGGGCCGCGGGGGCCGCGGGTCCCAGCACCGCGCAGGGGGCGCGGAGACCGGCCGGGGGGCTGCGAGTAGTCGTAGCGGGGTGACCTGAAGGAGCGAGTGCCGCATCTTCGGCCGAGCGGTTCGTCTCAAAGCGTAACGGGAAGAGCCGCTGACGCGGGCTGGTGGCTGCTCCGTGCTCCCTCGGCCTTACAAAAGGCGCCTAAATACGCTGGCGGCAGGTTAAAATGGAGGGACGGGAATGGGGAGACTTGGTCTCTACGGGTAGCTTTGCCCCGATGCACTGTGTGGCCTTTTGCGGATCTCTGCATTTCAAAAGCCTCTTTACAGTGTTAACGATTCCCAGAGAAGTCATGAAACTGCATTCAATTGTGTTTATCAAGTATCCTGCGTTTAGTGACCAGACAAAAACTGTGGAGATACAGAGAGGTTAAAATCTCTTTAAATTTTAAATACTCTGTATTGCTGTAGCAATATTGAGCAGCAGTGTTGCTGTAGTGGTGGGATCACAGTAGCAATATGATTGCGTGCACATCTTTTTTTTGTTGCTTAAAAAGGGACCAGGACTTATTCCTTTTCTTTTCTTCCAGTCCTGGCTTTTGTCTGACTATGGTCGTGGAGACACTAGAGCAGTTCCTGCAGGAGGGACGCCTTTCAGCTCTGATGTGGGAGGTCTGTCAGCAACAAGCACAGGATCGCTCGCCTGAGCTGCAAGAGACCCTGCTCAGCAAGATTGTGTGTTTGCCTGATCACGTGAGCAACAAGCTCCAGGGGAAAAACCCACCAGTATTCTTCCCGCAGAACTACTTTCCTCTGCTGGGCAGTGCAATTATCCAGGTGCTGCAGAAGATCTCTGATTCTCTAAGAGGTGAGATTGCAGGACTGTGCTATGGAGAGACAGCTCTTCTGAAAGAGCATTTTGTGCATGGACCTCCCCTGTTGGTGCTTGAAATACAGATAAGGGCTGTCACAGGGCTTCACATTCATCCTTCAGGCTGAAGTTCATTGTGCTTAAAAGTGTAAAATAGCAGGAATGAGGCAGATGGCCAAGGCTGCTTAAAATCCAGCTGAAAGCTACAATCCTATGAGTTGTTAAATAGCCTCATTTATTGCCAAAGTCATGTGGTTACTTGATCTGTGCTGAAATAGTTTGGAAAATTTAAACAATGCTGAATGAGTCAGGGGCTTTGTTACCACTGCATTACAGAAGGATTGAACTACTTCACTCTCCTGTTTCCCCCTGTATGTATTATTGGGTGGAATTTATCTGTGTTGCAGTGCCTGTGTTTTCTGCTTGGAGGCAGGTAATGGAGGGAGGAAGAGATTTTGCTTCAAGAGGAAAAACTAATCTGGGTTTTCAGGCTTCAGTACTTGCAGAAGTGTACACACCTGCTTATGAAGCTTGTTTGGAGGATGCTGGTATTTGTCTTGCTAATTTTGTGTCTGTTTTGTCCCAGGTGGCTTGGATTGCTCAATCTCTTTTGTGTCTCATGTTCTGGGGAAGGTATGCATTCATGGGAGACAAAGTGAGTGCTTCACAATATTATTTTGGGGAGAGGGAAAATCTATTATAGTATATTAGTAAGGAAACATGAATGTGATAATAATCATCAGAGGAAGTGAGAGACTGGCCAGGTAATACTTTGGGTTTCTTGTGAATCAGCCTGTAGATGCTGACTGCTCTTTGCTTTATGAGACTACTCAACTATGTATCTGATAGATGTCGTGCTTTTGTGTCAGCTCATATGTGAATGTGCTGTACTCCTCTCAAAAGCTCATGAGAGTATTAGCCTTCTCTCTGTGCTGCCATTTTGGGCATAACTATCAAACGTTCTACTAGTGCTTCTCATCCAGTGGTCTGAAAGGGTATTGTAAATGCCAGCAAAAGTCACTGCCCATATGTAATTACCTTCTCACACAAGTAGCCTTCAGTCTGGCTTTGTTTCTTAGGCCACGGGTTGCTTCTTCCCGCGGGAACAGTTCGGAACTGCAAACTATTTGTTGTGTTTCTCCATCTGTAAAGAGCTTTAAATTTGCAGGCTGACCTTGAGTACAATCGTACCAGCTCTGTCCATCTAGAGTACTTACCTCTCTTCTCTTCCACTTCAGAAGAAATTCTGAGCGTTTTGGTGCCCCACCTAACGGACGTCACCAAGTCAGACTGCATCTGGCAAAGGATATGCTGGCGATTGGTTGAATGTGTGCCAGACCGCTGGATGGAAGCAGTGGTCCTTGGTTTTGTTCAGAGAGCATCAGGGTAAGAACTCTGTTTTCCTTTCTGATCCAGAGCAAAGGCTGAAATTATTTCACGAATGCTTTCAGTTTCCAGAAGAGGATGGCCTGTGTGTGTGTAGACTGTTTCCTGAGAGAATCTAGGGTTAAAATAGCTGATGGTTCCCCCTCAGGTAGAGCCTGCACCATTCCTTAAAGATCTGGATTCTGCAGTGAAAAGTGAAAGTTATTCACAATCACTGACTGTCTTGTAATTTCTAGAGCTGTTTTAATAATCCTTAGCTTTTGACTTCATTGCTGCTCACAGAATTGCATATGATCAGTGGCAGGATGACGATAATCACACCAATTCCTAAAGTTTTGCTATTGACCTGTCTTGCTAGGGCAGATGTCTTGTCTAGGTTGCTGGGGAACCTGGTTGTGAAAAACAAGAAAGCTCAGTTTGTGATGACGCAGAAGCTGCTGCTCTTGCAGTATGGCTACACGGTAAGGACTCTGCATTGAACGGTGATGTGGGAATGCCTGTCTTTCCCAAAGTATCGGTATATTTTTCAGCTGAGCTCCAGCTCGCCAATCATGAGCACAATTTAACTCTATTATGAAATCGTCCCTGAATCTCTCAATCTCTCCACTTGTACCTGAGCTCTGTTGCTGTTCACTTGCATCCCCGTAGCTGAACATAAGAGAAGGGGTAAATGGTTGTTTTCAGGTCATGGGATTCATGTGCTCTCTCTGGGTTGATAGCGATTAGCAGAATTGCTGTCCTTTTTTTCTGGAACCAAATGGGTATTTGCACGTAATTTCAGTATTCTGGGGAGCTGGAGGTGTCTAATAAATTTAGGATCTGAAAGAAGAGACTGAAGAACCTATGACGCACCTTCAGGGATAAGAATTGAGATGAAGAGATGAGACGAGGCCTGAGTTTGATGTGAAATTTTCTTTCTCCTGATAGCATAAGGGAGAAATGCGAGCTAGAAGTGAAGCAGGCAATGGGTCCATGTAAGGGAGGCTGAGCCCATAACGATGCAGAATGCAAGACTTGTGCTCTGGCTTATGCTGGAGAGAATGTAGAACACTAAATATGAGGAGAGTGAAAGGGGCAGTGTCAGCAAACGAACAAAAGTTCTCTGGTTTCACACCACTCATATATGTCACAGTGGGAAGAGTGTTATTAAAGACTCGCTGAGCACATTCATGCACCAGAGCCTGTCAATTCGCCAGGGGTTTCACCAGGGAGAACCTTTCTTGGCTTCTGTAGACACCTCTGAAGCTGTGGCCTGTAATAATGTATTTCAGTGCAGTAGCAGAACATGCTCACATGCTAACCTTGGTAGTTGGGTTTTTTTTTTTTCTCTATGCACCTTAAGTTTGTCGCACGGTGTTAGGAAGTGTTTCATGGCTTGCAATGTAAGAGGAATGAGGAATATTCTCTATGAGGGACATTCTCATGAGGGATATTCTCTGTCTGGCCTGCTCCATGCTTGCCTGAAATTGTGCTGGTCTGGTGTCAATGATGTAAACACTGTATTCCCATCCTGATTTTCTTTGTATTTTGTCCACAACTGTATGCACTTCATTTTTTAATTTGCCTAATTTTCTATCTCTGAATGTTGTGATCCAGTCCCTTGGAATAAAAAGATTAACATAGGAAAAATACACATTTGTCCTTGCGTCTGATAACTGTATGCCTAGTTAAAACAAGACCTGTGGTTTTCGTTGCAGACTGCAGTGCTACAGAATGTCCTTGGCTACCTGTCACTGGACAGCCTTCGACGTGCCTTATTGATCAAAGTAAGGTTTAGTAATATTTTTGGTGAGGTATCTGATGGAAAAAATTATACTGTGTGAGAGTGTGTGTGTGTTGTAGAAATTTGGTTCTTCTCTAATTCACCTCTGTTGCTGTTCATGAGAGTGAGGAAAACCTTAGCACACTGAACAATGCAAGATAAATAGCTTGTGGTGTACAAACTGAAGACTTTCTGCACTGCTCGTGTTCTTTTTTTTCATGTTTTATTGGCAAATTGTCTTCTGAGCAGCAGAACCAATGAAGCCTGGATTCCTACAGATGTCCTGTGTCCTCCTCCTCAGCTTCCTCCCTCATTCCCTATCTGTGTGGCTGGACAGGTGGCAGCAAGTGATGAAGCTGGTTCAGAGCTATGTGTGTGCTGAATGGCTGATGTTTCAGAACGTCTCTTATCTACCTTTCCCTCAGTGGGGATGCAGATCTCTTCCCTCTCCAAGTCAGCAGTATAATGGAACTTCTAGGAACTTTATATCGCTGGAAATCTCTACCCTTCTGTCTTTTTTTTTTTTTTTTTTTTTTTTTTTTTGGTATTGGTTACAGGTTCAGAAGTTATCTACGAGTACTGACAGCTATATAGACTTTGAAGAGTGGGCTTAAAAACTTACTGAACTTAGAGGAAGTTGGTGTGGAGTTCTCAGTTGACCAAACATAGTATCATTTTGGGCTATGAAATACAAAGTTAGCTCAGTTTGTAGGGAGAGTGTAATTGCACAAAGAATTACAAAGGCCGAAGGACCATTGGAATATACGTTGTGTTGAATGAAAGTTAGAGTATTCCTTCAGAAAGGAAATTGCTTATGTGTGGTAAAGATGAATTTTGAGCCAACTCAGGTTTTGTGACTTAGGTGCTGCAAGAACTCTTGGAGACCTGGGGCAGCAGCAGTGCTGTGAAACACTCTCCAGCTGAGCAGCAGCAATATATTAGCAAGGCCATTCTCATCTGCCTCTCCCACCTGAAGGAGCCTGAAATAGAGAGCTGCAGACAAGGTGAGGTGGTGGAAAGAACAGGGGGATATATATGTTTAAAAGAAAGTCTGTCTGTAAGTAGAAAAACATTGTGTATTGATCTATAGATAAACAAAATCGTTCTGACTTCATCTTGGCAAACAAGGTGGCCTGCTGGAAATCTTTTTCTTTAGTACTGATAGGAGATAATTCCAAGTGCATATATATAAATTATAAAATTGGAGAACCAAATCTTTGAACTAAGGCTCYCTCACCTAAACAGTGGTTTAGGAAACAGTAGCTTTTGTCACAGGAAAAATAGGAATGATTCTGAGACACTGATTAGAAGAATGGTGCGATTTGCAATTTATAAGCTTGCTAGTGGAGCCTAAGTAAGGCTCTAAAGGTTTGGGGGTTTTTTTGTTTTAAAGTACACGGAGAATAAAAAGCTATTTGGTTAAACTCTGACTGTCCATGTGCATTCCTCTGTGTCATTCTGCTCCCTCCAAGTGTGATTATTCACTGGGTGAGTAAGGTTAGTACTAGTTAGCAAAGCTACAGAACCTATTACTGATTGCAGTTAGTGTTGAGACTACCAGTCCTACTAATCAGTAATTCCTTACTGCAGCTTTATGCTCCTTTTTCCATGCATCTGTCTCACTCTAGAACAGTGAGTTTTTATTGGCAAAGACCGCTTCTTTGTCCTGTGTTTATACAGTTCATAGCATTTTGGGGTCCTGGTCTGAGATTTCAGTTTCTTACTGCAATAAAAAAATTATCTGCCTAATTTCTGGGGTTGTTTCTGTTACTTCATTGTGCAGCTTTTTGTTTGTTTTTGGAAGGTTGACTTACAAGAACATAAATCTGTTTCATTCCAGAATCAATTCTTTAGGAAAATAAATAACCTGTTACAGTACTGTCCATTTTCTATCTGACAGCTGCTGGGGGGGGGGGGAGGAGAAGCTTTTCTGAGTTGATAGGCTTGCTGCTGTTAGATTGACCTCTGTCTGGTAAAGGTGGCTACCATCATTCTCTGTGGGCTGAGAATTACCAGTATTGGCTACCTGTCTGTACATATCTAGATGGTGAGGGAAATTTCCCCCTCCACAATTGTTGTACTGATCAAAATTTGCAGTTTCCTTGTAACATGACGTTTCACTTCAGAAGTTTCAAAACACTAAAAGTGAACTAAATATTGATTTGACTTTTTATATTTCAGTGAAAAACTAAATATTCCAAATTTAGAACATATTTGTAATAATTTGTTGACTTCGTAGCCCCATGAAAAAGCACATTTTTATTATATTGGTGCTGAGGGGAGGTATTGCTGTTGCAGAAAAAGTAGTAGTCATGGTTGTGTTTTTAGGCCCTTCCTATGTCCCTACCTATTTTTGAGCAGTGGATAGCTAAAGATGCGCTCTTGGGGAACTGACATAAAGAGGGGTGTTTGTTCCTTTCCTTGTTTGATGCATTCTTTGTCTCCTAGAGCTTCTCGCAAGTATGATGGCAGGTGTAAAATGCCACCTGGATAGCAGTCTGCCACAGATACGGCGTCTGGGAATGATTGTGGCGGAGAGCATTAGTTTGAAGATAAACACTGATGGACCTGTCCTGAAATTTCAGGTGAGGTTCTAATGAAATTTCTCTCTAGTGTGTGAGGCTTGAGAGGAAATACAAGCTCTAAAACAGATGATTTAGGGAGTTATAGTGAGTGCTAATACTTATTATCTGGGAATAAAGAGAGGCCACAGCACTTACAAAAAGAGAGGTAATCTGTTTATAAAACAAAATTGTATTAAAAATACATGGGTGCGTGAGAGTGACCTTGGAGTGTAATCTGATGGCAGAGGTTAGGGTAAACTGTTGATAATAAAGGACTGCTAGAGGATAATGAGGACTGCACAAGAGAACTGGAATCTGATCCATGAAAGCTGAGAGGGAACTTCAAACCTAAACCAGTAGTGAATGTTTGGTCCCTGACATGGTAGGAACCACCTGCTCTGAGTTGAGATTTCCAAGGCTGACATGGAGATTTTAGCTGTGCTACTTCCAGCTGAGTTTATAAGAATTACGTGATTAAAATCTCATTCTTTCCTTAAAAACCGGCATCATCCATCATGTTGCACTGCCATTTATTAAATGTTTTAAAGGTTGTAAATAACGTTGTGACCATGTCTGAACCAGTACTACTGTTGAGTATTGAAACCTACTGCAAAGATTACATAAGGCACAGATTGCTGTACAGCATAAATACAATACTTCTGGCAGCCTCGTGATTGAAACAAATGGGATTTGTAAGTATTCAGCTGCTCATAATTCAGTCTTCATTTTTACATAGCAGAAGGGTCAAATGATGAATGCTGTGCACATCTGCAATCTTACAGTGCAATAACATTTATTCTGAATGTCTAGTATGAAGAAGACAATGAAACGCGAGAGCTGAAGTCCCTTCTGGTGCAGACTCCACCATGCAGTGTTGTCCCCAGCCTTCCAGACGATGAGTAAGATACTGCTACTGTTCATCTCCCATACTCTTTTAAGTAGCAAATTTAAAAAACATACTGAACAAAAGTGGGCAAGTTTTGTGTTTTTTCTAGATTATCAGTAGGGTCTCCATCTGCCAAGGATGTGTCATTTCAATTTTATCTTCTTCATGCTCCTTGTGATTTTGTTCGTGTCTATCACATCTTCCCTCAGTTGTCTCTTCCAGACTGAAGAATCCTCATCTATTTAGTTGTTCCTTGTATGGAAACTGTTCTGTACCTTTGATCATTCTTTTTTTCCCTTCTCCATACCATTTTTCAGTTATACATCGGAACTGTATGCAGTATTAAAGATTTGCATCTTATATATTCTTATAAAGCATTATAATGCACTTTATTCTTACAAGGCAGTATAATCATGTTAAATTCATAATTCAGGTGGTAGCATGTATTAAAATTGCTCATTTGACAGCTGCACATACTGAAACCGTACTGCAGTTTCTAGGGGTCATATATGCCTCTGAGTAGAATCAAACAAACCTTTCTGTCCACATCTGGAGAATCTTCTGGAGTTTATACCATATGCCCTCAGCCCATTCCTCAGTGACAAAAATCTAGCATGTCTAAAGACTGGGTCTGAGGTACTCTTAACTTTCATGGCGTCTTCTGAGGCTCTTGAAGCATATCATCAGCAAATGAATGAAGGACTTAATGTTATTAGGAAATGAAGCTGTCCAGAACTCCAGTGAAATACAGATTTATTACTCATGTTTTAGGAGCCTAATCAGCCTAGACAGCTGTTTGGGACAGCAGTTCAGAAGCAAAGAGATGAAAGGACATGCCCAAGGCCACAGAAATAGTTATAGAAACAGAAATCTTTTCTTCTGTTATCGTATTCATCCCATTAAGAAAAGTTAAAGATGCTTCTTCCCCATTTGTTCAGTTTTGTTCATAGCTTTGAATACTGTGCAGGCCAGCGAGATCCAGTTACCGCAAATGAATCTTTCCTTAGTTGTCCTAGACATAAGTTAGTGCAGGTGGAACACAGCAAATTAGCTAACTTAATTTTTTGTCATCACTTGCTCTTCCACTATGAGATTCCACTTCTCTTTTCCACTCAGCCCGTTCCCCCTCCCAGTACTTGTTTCTAATGCAGACCAGGCTAGGTGGGAGACTACAGCAGAAATAAGTATCTGCTGTTCTGTTTGGGCAGCAAGGTTGGATGGTGTGGGCAGTGTCTTGCAAATTAGGGCTGTTATTTTATTGATTTTAATGCTTCTCATTGCTCACAGCAGGAATGAAAGAGCAGATGCTGCACTGCCAGTGGTATTGGAAAGTAATGAGAAACCACACAGAGCAGCCCCTGTGATGCCTGATGAGGAGTCGGATGCTGAGCTTGACAGGTATGTGTTAGAACAAGTCATGGGGCAAGAAACTGGTAGGAAATAGAAAACATTTGGCAGGTTCTTATGAGCGGACTCGGAGAGAAGGGAGCTATTGGTACCTGCTTATGTCGGCAAATCTTGTGCTTTCTGGCTAGACAAGGGAGCAGACCTTGTTCAGAGGAGTGGTATTCCGCAGAGTAGGGGATTGCATATGTGTGTTAGTCAATAATTTGAGTAAAGCCAGCATCATGTACAACCGTTCGATTTATTCCATTTGACTGACTTAGCTACATGTTTCCTGATAGAATGTAGTGGAAATATTGATGTATTTATCCATTTTATTAGAGGACCTATCATATCTTGTTACAGAACTGCTCTTTCACTTGCCCTCAGAGTAATTCATAGGGCTTCCTAAGATGACTGTCTGAAGAATCTCTGTTTAGTTTGCCCTTCTTCCTTAGGGCAAGTACATCAGTTTTGGTGTGAAATCAGATCTCTCCTGTCAAACTTTTTCACCATTACTTCTTGCTCACAAAACTGCTTAGTGCAGATTAGGCTTCACCTGTGGCTTATCCATCACATTCCTTTGCGCTCTTTAAAAGAGGCAACTTGTTCACTGAAATATGAGCAAATGCTGAATTAAAGACCAGTGTAAAATAATGGCCTCTATCTGCTATTTGGATGTGTTAAACATATAAGGTGATTGAGAAGCTCTGCAAGCAACGCCTTTCAGAGCCTGATACAGAACAGGATCTGCAAAGTGAAAAGCCTTGACTTTCTAAGCTATGTGTGGGCTTAGGACGAAAGCATCTTTTGGCCAAGACTGTGGTTTAGAAAGGCATTAAGAATTGTCCAGCAGGATCAAGCAACTGTGAAGGATCAAGACACTCAAAGCCTGTTAATGCCAAAGTGTGCTATGAATATGGGCCTACACTAGCATGGTTTTATCATGGGTGAATGGCCCTTCCCCCCTCCCCCCTTTTCTTTTTAACCTATGCATTAACAGTTGGTTTTCCCTTACTGTCCAGTTCACCTTTGAGAATTCTCACACCTGAGTCACTTGAATTTTCCTTGGCTCTGAGCTGTTGACTGAATGTATTCACTGCGTGCTCCCTGTTGAAAGCAGAATGTCTCGCTGGCAGGCTACAGGCAGGAGTGCAGATCAGCAGGGTTGTAGGGTGAAAGTGGTCATAGCTCTTAAATGAAATGATGCGTTAAAAAATCCTCCCCCAAATTCCTATTAGATAGCAAATGTTTTGTGTCTAGCATTACTCCATCATTCATTATCCCTGAGGTAGGTGGCAAAAGGTAGACAATAAAAGTAACAATTGATAGAAGTAGCCTTGTGGAAAGGATTATTTGTTAATTTTCTATGTGATTAATTCCCCTGATTTCTTTTCTGAAGCCCTCAGGCACTGTGCACAAACTATGAAGAAAGGTCCAGATTCATAAAAGCATTTAGGCTCCTGTCTTGGGCTCACTGTTTCCCTTTTAAAATAATGAGCTAAGAGCTGAAATGTTCTGTTGACTTTGGATCCAAGAGTCTCCAAAGTCTTTATCTTGCTTAATTTTAAGCATTCACAATGCAAGTGTTTTTGTCTGAATCTGTCACCATGGTCTTCTCTGTGGTCAGTGTAAAGGTACAAGCAGTTCTAGGGCACAATTCATGTGATCTGTTTTAGTATGTTTTGGGGAAAAGATGAAACACCTTGACATGTTCCTTTTTTCCCATTGATTTTAAAGGAAGTGTAGACTAACTGAAGTAGAGACTTTTACTTCTGTATAGGTGAATTCCACACCAAATGTCCCTAAACTAAAAAAACAAACAAAAGAACCCAACACCCTTTCCCCCGCTTCCACACCACCCTACCTCATAGTGGCAAAAGCCAGTATCTTATTTTCAAGGCACTTGCTATGTTTTGATGTTTCATGGGGGAGTTATTTTAGTCAGTCCCACATACACTTGTGCTTTATAGCCAGTGTTTCCTTTGCTGTCTGAACCCTTATAGGTTAGGTTTCAGCAGTGCTACTGTATGATGCAAGAGCAACAGTGTTAGGAGAGTGTCTGTGCTGCATCTTTCTCTTTTGTATGGATATCTGGGGAAGGGAGAGTGTCCAGACCCCATAGAGTAACTCTTGCCTATGTATTTCTTTAACAGTGATGATGACCTCATCCCTTATGACATGTCAGAGGATAAAGAATTAAAGACTACTAAGGCTCCTGTATATATTCGAGACTGTATTGAAGGTATGAGATTTTGGGTTGAGTCTTCATCTGTTTCTTACTACGCTTTTGTGAAAGGGGTCTCCATGTAGGTGAATTTTTTTTTTTCTAAGCTGATTGGATGAAACTGTAGAATTTCAGTAATGTGGGCTCAAGTGCTGCACTATAAATTTCTGAGTTTAGTTCCTAATGCCTGTCATGTGCTGGGTTAGCAATATCTTCCTATTATAAGAGAAGAATTATTGGCAGAGGAAGGTTGGGATATATACCTGAGCTTGACCATTCTGTTAATAGCTTTTGTTTGTCTTTTGATTACCTTTAGTCCTGACAGGATCTGACGATGTGGACAAATGGGATGCTACAATCAAGGCTCTTGAGAACTTGATTCAAAAGAATCCAGCAGCAACAAGAGAGGTGAAGCAGTATGGGCTGACAGTTACCAGTGGGCTGTAATACAGGGTTTCACCTTTGCCCTCGTGAAGAGACTAAACTTGCCAACAAGCAACAGGCCAGGCTAAGGTGCACCTGAATTTAGAGCTTTCAGCTTGGAAAGAGAAATAGAAGGGAATATCTTCTTTGGAGATGAGGCTACATAGGCACAGAGGAGCGAAGGAGCTGGCAAAGGTGACCAAAGATGCCAGTATGTATGTAAAGGTGCCAGGATGGCATTTGGCAGCTCTTGCACTGAAAATGAAATGTGTGTGGAGGTAGATCCTGCCAGCAACTTGAGACAGCAGAGGGTATTGGAAGCTGCATGCTTTGTGCTGGGCAGAAAAAACATAAGAAATGCAATGAGCGCAGCTAACAGAGGCAGCGAACAGACGCAGCAGTTTGCACAGCAGTGTTTGGGCTCTGACTGGAACTTGAGGATCTTGTTGGAAGTTGTGGGCTTTCTGAGGACCCCCGAGGAACTAGAAGGTGATTGCTGTGAGCAGGAAAGGGGAAGCTAGGCAAGGACAACTGCGGGAGGCCTTGACTTCTCCTGGGAAAAGCTCCTGGGAAAAGCTCTAGCTAGGAGTGGCTGCTGCTAAGGAGCTCTCTTGGTTGCCCCTGACCAGAGGGAGTTGGGGCCTTTGATCCCAGTGGCCCTTGATTAAGGCAGATCAAGCACCCTCTTAGCCAGTGCTAGGGAGGGGCCTATATAAGAGCCAGGCCCAGAGCGCAGCGAACAGACGCAGCAGTTTGCGCAGCAGTTTGCGCAGAAGGGCACAATAAGGCACCTTCGTTTCTGATCCCTGTGGCGTACGCTTCCTCAAGTATGGTTGTGACACGCCGCACAGCGCATTCCCCAGCGGCTGTTGGAGTTGCTGTGTCAGAGGCTTGGACCCAGACAGACCCTCTGACAGTAGTTGCAGCTCTGCAGGTCTCAGGCTGCAGGGAGTGCTTGGGGCCTCTCCAGGAGGCCTGGGCTGGCAGTCAGCTCTCCTGCAGGAGGTGTGCTGCTGTTGACGAGTTGTGTCGTCAGGTAAGGGAGTTACGGGAGGAGGTCAGTAGGCTGCGCAGCATCCGAGAAGATGAACAAGAGATAGACAGGGTATTCTCGGAGACTGTGCAGCTTCGGGAGTCCCAACCCCCCACAGCAGTGGAGTTGCTGGAGGGCTCTGTGCCATGTGAAACGGTACATTATAACACTGTAGAAGAAGGCTGGAAACCGGTCGCTGCTCATGGGAGGAGAAAGGCTCCTACTCCTCCCGAAGACTTGCAGCTGAAGAACAGGTTTAGTGCCCTCCAGGATGAGGAGGAGATGGGCATGGCTCCAAGGGAAGTACCTGGAACAACAGACCCTGTGCCTTGCCGGAACACCCGGAAGAAGCGGCAGGTGATTGTTGTGGGGGACTCCCTGCTGCAGGGACGGAGGCAGCTATCTGCTAACCTGACCTCATGTCTAGAGAGGTTTGTGGCCTGCCAGGGGCTCATGTGAGAGATGTCATGGAAAGACTGCCAAGGCTYGTCCRYRCTTCGGACTATTACCCACTGCTGCTCTTCCATGTGGGTGCTAATGACACCAAGGGCAAACTGGAGACCATCAAGCAGGATTTCAGAGCTCTGGGGATGGTGGTCAAGGGTCTGGGAGCCCAGGTCATCTTCTCCTCAATCCTGCCAGGGAAGGGGATGGATGTGAGGAGGAGGAGATGGATTTTCCAAGTTAGCAACTGGCTGCGCCACTGGTGTTGGCAACAGGGTTTTGGTTTCTATGACCGTGGGACCTTGTTTGAAGATCGACAACTGCTGGGGAGAGATGGGATCCACCTCACTAAGCGGGGCACACATGTCTTTGCCAACAGGTTGGCCAACCTGGTAAGGAGGGCTTTAAACTAGGAGAGACGGGGGAAGGGGAGAGTTATCGTGCCAGGGTAGTTGGCAAAAGACAGCTCAAGTCAGGACACCTCCAGCAGGTGAATGCAACCAGGGAAGTGCGCGTGGGATGTGGCTATGGAGGGTCCTCTTGCACCCCTCCTGGGAAACCTGCATGCTCGATTACCTCTCTGAAATGCCTGTACACCAACGCACGCAGCATGGGGAACAAACAGGAAGAACTAGAGATCTGTGTGCGGTCGCAGGGCCATGATCTCATTGCCATTACAGAGACATGGTGGGATTGCTTGCATGACTGGAGTGCTGTCATGGATGGCTACGTGCTTTTTAGGAAAGACAGGCCAGGAAAGYGAGGTGGTGGAGTTGCTCTTTATGTGAGAGAGCAACTGGAATGTATCGAGCTCTGCCTAGGGGTGGAAGAAGAGCAAGTCAAGAGCTTATGGGTAAGGGTTAAAGGGCAGGCTAGCATGGGTGACACTGTTGTGGGTGTTTACTACAGGCCACCTGATCAGGAAGAGGAAGTTGATGAGGCYTTYTACAGACARCTGGAAGTAGCCTCACGATCCCAGGCCCTGGTTCTCATGGGGGACTTCAACCACCCTGATATCTGCTGSARAGACARCACRGCTAGGCACAAACAGTCCCGGAGGTTCCTGCAGAGCATTGGTGACAACTTCTTGACACAGGTGGTGGAGGAGCCAACAAGGAGAGGTGTGCTGCTGGACCTSGTACTAACAAACAAAGAAGGACTGGTGGAAGATGTGAAGGTCAGGGRMWGCCTTGGCTGCAGTGACCATGAGATGGTGGAGTTCAGGATCCTGCGAGGAGGAGACAGGGCACTAAGCAGGATCGCTACCCTGGACTTCAGGAGAGCAAACTTTGGCCTCTTCAGGTAGCTACTTGGAGGAATCCCATGGGTTAGGGCCCTAGAAGGAAGGGGCGTCCAAGAGAGCTGGTTAATATTCAAACATCGCTTCCTCCAGGCTCAAGATCGGTGCATCCCTATGAGTAGGAAGTCAAGCAAAGGAGGTAGGAGACCTGCATGGATGAGCAAGGAGCTCCTGGCAAAACTCAACCAGAAGAAGGAAGTGTACAGAAAGTGGAAAGGGGGACAGGCCACTTGGGAGGAATATAGGAACGTTGTCAGAGTATGCAGGGATGCGATGAGGAAGGCTAAGGCCCGTTTGGAATTAAATCTGGCGAGAGATGTCAAGGACARCAAGAAGGGCTTCTTCAAATACATCAGTAGCAAGAGGAAGACTAGGGAAAATGTGGGCCCTTTGCTGAATGGGGTGGGTGCCCTGGTGACGAAGGATRCAGAGAAGGCAGAGTTACTGAATGCCTTCTTTGCTTCAGTCTTTACTGCTCAGGCCAGCCCTCAGGAACCCCAGACCCTGGAGGCAAGAGAGAAAGTCTGGAGAAAGGCAGACTTTCCCTTGGTTGAGGAGGACCGGGTTAGAGATCATTTAAGCAAACTTGACACCCACAAATCCATGGGTCCCGATGGGATGCACCCACGAGTGCTGAGGGAGCTGGCAGACGTTATTGCTAAGCCACTCTCCATCATCTTTGAAAGGTCATGGAGAACAGGAGAGGTGCCTGAGGACTGGAAGAAAGCCAATGTCACCCYAGTCTTCAAAAAGGGCAAGAAGGAGGACCCAGGAAACTACAGGCCAGTCAGCCTCACCTGCATCCCTGCAAAGGTGATGGAGCAGCTCATCCGGGAGGCCATCTCCAAGCATGTGGAGGACAAGAAAGTGATCAGGAGTAGTCAGCATGGCTTCACCAAGGGGAAATCATGCTTAACCAATCTGATAGTCTTCTCTGATGGAATGACTGCCTGGGTAGATGAGGGGAGAGCAGTGGATGTTGTCTACCTTGACTTCAGCAAGGCTTTTGACACTGTCTCCCATAACATCCTTATAGACAAGCTCAGGAAGTGTGGGCTAGATGAGTGGAGAGTGAGGTGGATTGAGAACTGGCTGAATGGCAGAGCTCAGAGGGTTGTGATCAGCGGCGCAGAGTCTAGTTGGCCTCTGCCTCTGCCCACTGAGCGAGGGAAGGCATGCAGTGTGGTAACTGGTGTGCAACAGGCTGCTGCTTTTGTCAGACACTGTACTGAGCTGGAGGGACTTTTAGGGTGGTACTGTACTTGAGCTGTAGTGACAAGTCCTCCTTATTTCATGATGGTAAGATTCGTTCAAAAAGCTGTATCACAAAGTGAATGTGGACAGAAAAATAAGCTTAGGGGTTTGTTCAGTGCTTTGAGAAATCTGTGTCGATGGCGTTTAGCTTAATGTGTTTTCTCTCTCTCCTAAGTAATAGACGTACTGTTGCCTATATTTTGCTCCCTCGTTGTCTTTCCTGAAAAAAATAAGAATGGACAGTGAATGCTGCTCTGTAAATCCTGTGAGAAGGAAAATACCTGCAGTGATTTGATTCCTCTGTTCATATTTCAAACAGGTTAGTGTGGAGCTGGCAAAAATACTACTGCACCTGGAAGAGAAGACCTGTATTGAAGGCTTTGCAGAGCTCCGTCAGAGAGCCCAAGTAGCTGTTTTAATCACTGATCCAATACCTGTGAGTCCCCCTTACTGCTTCCCTTTTTCCAATTGAGGCAAAGGCAAGGATTTAAGCAGGTGAAGTCTCTTGCTAGCTGGGTAGAGGCACCTACTGGAATATGTTAGAATAGCTAGTTGATGTCTGACAGCGTTTATGTGAAGATGGGCTGTGTACTGAAGAATGGCTGAAACAAGGGGAAAGGGAAAACTGGGTCAGAGCTGCAAGGGACCAGAATAACTGTGTGGAGACCACTACTATGGGTATACCTGACAAGGCAAATTAGGTGAGCACTTGTTGCGCTGAAGGGAGATTGTTTCACATACAGGGAAACTGAGGCACAAAAGATTTCCCTAAGAGAAGGCTTGGGTGCTGTTTGTAATTGGCGGCAGTGGCAGTTGTTTGGATACCTCTGTATAAGAGGTGCAAAAGAATGGCAAAGTCCTGTTTGTCATTCACATCCTTTGGGAGAATCGAGAAGTAGAAACTTCTGAATTTCCCATACTCACACAATTCTTCTCCTCCCTTCTCTTGGAGGCTTGTTGTTCACTAACAGGGAGCAGGATTTTTCCTGAAACAGGGTGCTTTTGGAATTAGTGGGAAGGCTGTTTCCAGACTGTGTTTGTGTTCACTGCTCCTCAATTTTTTTCCTGTACAGGTAGCACAGTACCTGACCTCTCAGTTCTACTCCCTGAACTACAGTCTTCGTCAGCGCATGGACATCCTTGATGTAAGTGCTCTTCTCTTCCCTTCGCGCTTCCCTTGTACTGCCGTTTCCCTGAGATGTAACGGGGAGGAGGCAGAGGCGTGGGAAGCTCTCAACTTGGTATTTGTGCCTGGCATTCCTCTCTTGTTCTTAATCCTGCTACATTCCAAGTATACAGCAATTTTTGCCCACAAAATGCAGGACATATGGTGGTCATTTGCCTAGAAGAAGCCAGTCTTTCCTAACATGTCATCAGTCTGTTACCTCTTCACCTTCTGAAAGACAGCAGTCTTGCCTCTGACTCCTTCCACACCATTTTACCTTCTGTGCCTAAACAAGGAGCCACTGTTCTGTTCCAGGGCCAAATGCCTGAGTATTTGGCCCAATACCTCAGAGCCAGTTGATTGTCTGGGGATCAGTTACTCGCCCTGTTGTTCTTTGTCCTTCACCCATTGTCCCTTTCTGCCTTGGTATCAGTTTGGGTGCAGGCAATTCATTTATTGTTGCTGTTCCCTAGTACAGGGATTATCCCTTTCTAATAAAACCTCCCTCTTTTTCATCTAGGTATTGGTTCTGGCAGCTCAGGAAATGTCTTATCCCAAAATCCGTGGAAAGAACAAGCATTCTGGTGCTCAGAAACCTTGTATCCAGCTCCTTCCTGGAAGTGACAGCTCTAAGGACTGGAGAAGGATTGTCAATGAGAGGATCAAAAGCAAGACCCGGAGGTTTGCTAAGGTGAAACCACAACAGAAACATAGTAATGTAAAATTCTGCAAAAGTAGAGACAGTAGGAGTGACTCTAGGAGTTGCTGTAGTTCTAGCTAAAAAGAGCAAACTACCTGTGAAGTTGGGCCCAATCCAAAGTGTTTGTTGATCACTAACAGGAAGCAGGATTTTTCCTGAAATGGGGTGCTTTTAGAATTAGTGGGAAGGCTGTTCCCAGACTGGATTTGTTCGCCACTCCTTGATTTTTTTTATTTATTTTTTGACTGTTTAACTTAAAACATCAATTCCACTTTAATCTCCTGCTAAATCTTTTCCGGTGGGAAGTATCACTTCCCATAGTCCTCTCCCAGCAGGGAGAGGATAATAAACCTTGAACTCCTTGCCTTGCATTGAAAGATAGTTGTTGCTGTTCTATGCTTGTTCTGAGCACATCTGGCCGCTGCAGGGAGCTGTGACTGCACCTCATGGACCGCAGAGCTGCTTCTTTCAGACTAGCTGTCTCTGGACTGGACTGTAGCCTCAAGCTTCCTTTCTTTTTTGGGGATATAAATTGATGTCTGTTTCCTAGGCCCCAGAACTCCCTTATGGTTCATCCTGGAAGACCTGCTTCCCAGAACTCTCTTATCCCTTGTTCTTGTCCCTATATTCTTGTTTCTTGTATTTAACCCAGCAGTACTGAGCTATATTGTATTGAAATATTTAGAGGTGAGTGTGAGGGAATCTGATGTGGGAAGTGAGGAGACCCATCTAGCTAGCCATAGGTGTGCAGGCAAGCAGTAACTATAGGATGGTGAGATGATGCAAGAAACATATTTCAGTGATTAAAAATAAAAATAATAATAATAATAATAAAACAGTAGTCTTGACAGTGTCTGGTGAAATGGGTTAATACAGAACTGTAGAGTGCTGCATCTTGTTTCTAGACTTCAATTTTCTCTTGGACAGGGTCAGTCTGAAGTGAAACAGGATTCTGTCCCAAATGAGTTCAATTCTATTGCTGGGCACTTTTTCTTCCCGTTGATCCAGAACTTTGACAGGTGAGTGTGAACTCCTCAGGATGTGGGCATGACAACTGCCAGGGTGAACTGTTCTGCTTGCCTCAGAGCAGCAGAGTAAAACCCAGAAGTTGTGCAGCAGTCCTGTGAGACCACACAGAGCTGATGCCTGGCACATGCAGAGGGCTTAGGGAGGAGGGTTTTGTGTTATCTCTCAGACTTATCCTGTGAAGTTTTTTGGGGGAGGGAATATGTAAGACCCTGCAGTAAGTGAATATGCATTACTAACAATAACCTGTTGGCAGGTGCATGGGAGTTGACTTTGGTACTGAATACTACTTTGGCTGAGCACCCACCTTGGGGGGGGGGGCTCACAGTAACCCACAAAACTGGGGCTTTGGTCTTTAACAGAAGTTAATTCTATCTGAAATCTGGGCCTGTCACCCAAATAGGTGTTTGTGACCATGATATAGCTGAAAGACATCCTCGCCTTTGCAGGACACAGTCTGTTGTCTTATGTCTTTACTTACCTAAGGAAGAATCAATAATAATCGATTCTGTAATAGTCAAGATTCTTGTCCTACCAATCATAATGGTTTGTTTCTAGTATGGCCATGAAGCTAGCTTTTGCATGTAGTTCTGAGTAAAGCTAGCTGTAGGTAGAATAAGTGAGACCTGCTGTAAGAGTAGAGGGTATTTACTGCTATGAGAGCAAAGATGGGAGAAAGCAGCTGTGGCCAGTAATAAACTGGGAATGCCTCTGTTACAATGATTGTTTTAGGAATTGAGGCTTGTGTGTGACATTTTTTTCTGCATAACCACCCTGACCGTTCCAAAGTGCGCTGATCAGCCTTGCCACTGCTACAGGACTGTATATATTGCACTTGCAGGCCTTTGTCAACATTTGATCTACTAGGAGAAGATCACTTTGTGCTTGGAAGATTGGCGCACACATTAGCAATCCTGATGTACTTGGCTGTCAATGCTATGGTAAGAAAGGCTACGTAAGCATGCAGGTAGCAGGAATCGCTTCCAGCCTTGGGAACTCAGAGGTACCTTCTGAAATAGCAGTGTGCTCTGGGGCTTGCTACACACAGCCTGGGAGCAAGTCTGAGTCCCATGGGCTGAGGAGTTGCAAAAAGGGCTGAGAAAAGATGGTCAGAAAAGAGATCTGGGCACTTCTCCTCCTGCTTCTTTGGATAGTTCTTCTATCAACTTCTGTGGGATATGTGACACATTGTTTCATTTCACTGTCTTAGTTTCCTCATCTGTAAAATGGAGTTAATTGTAACCTTGATGTTCACAACAGTGTATGTCAAGGTCCAGTTCCATAGGTTAGTGTGAATGTGAAGGTATTCAGTGTTTCTCTCACAATCGTCTTTTACAGGCAGTCACCACAATGGGAAAGGCGCTGCTGGAGTTTGTTTGGGCTCTGCGTTTCCACACAGACTCGTAAGTTGTATCTGTATGCTTTCATTTTTAAAGATTAGCTTTGAGCCAAGTGTCCAACCATGGCTTGTCTTTGTCCAAGAGAAGCATCTAACTGAGCATGTTGATGACTTAATGCATTCTTCTCTCTACTCTCCTCCTGCCTGTGTTCTTATGACATTGAGCATTTCAAGAGCAAGAACTTAGAATGACATTGTCACTTCAATGTCAGACCAACATACGAATTTAGCTAGTGTCTTCTGTTATGGAGGGACAGTCATTACCTGTAGAAAGCATGACAAATTTCTCGATCCACTATCCTGGTGCTATTTCAGCTATTTTTACTCAGAGACCTCAAAAAACCTGATAGGTTGAATTCCCACGTTCAACCTTGGAAAGAAATCAAGACATATAGCCAAAATGCTGTAAACATCCAACTTCTGTTCAACCTCAGACTTTTCTAGGTCTCTGAATTATGGTAGACTCCCTAAACCACAGCTTGGCTGGGGCTGCATATATGGGCACTATGCTAGCTAGTGCGTGATTAAACTCTTGATCAGCAGGGGTATGGCAATAGTGATTATAATCACAAATAGTGGAACCTGGAGGACCCTTGGGGTGAGGAATATTAAGTAAATCAAGATCGAGTAAGAAGCTGCAGGCTCTCATCAGTTCAGTCCTTCTCCAACAGGTATGTGCGCCAGGGTCTCTTGTCCTGTATCTCCTCCATACTCCTCGGGGTCCCTACTGAACATCTTCTGGAAGACACGACTGAAGAGCTCTTGGAGACTCAATCCTGGCTGGCAGGTAAGAAGGGGTGATATAAACCAATGTTTTCTTGGTTAGTGCTGCAGTTTGTGTGCAGAATCTCTTTAAAACTGTGATGGTAGCAGTAATGTCCTTGTGCTGCTCACCAGAGCCTTGCATGATAATCGTGTTTATCACTTGCTTGTAAGTCTAGATCAAATGCCAGACTGCATTCTGCTGTAGAGATGTATTGCAGAGGTATCTAAAGAATAAGGTGAGAGCTGCCTATGGCATTTTAAAGTATGGCTGTCCTCACCTTAAAGAGGGAAGCAGTAGCCAACCAAAAATCCTCAAATGAAGGATATGCCCTCTTTCTCTGTCTAAGCCTCCAACTACTCATCTCATGGAGCTGCAGGAGGCAATGTCACATTGCAGATTACATCCAGGCATTGAGTTTGACCAGCTGTAATACATAAGGCTTTGTATGGCCCTTTTATACTATATGCCTAAAGGATGGGTTTCATTAGTGCTAAATAGGAGGAGAAAGAAGAACATAATCCCATCTTCTAGCTTCCTGTTGCTGATGGAAAGAGCAACCTCTAAAAGAGAGCAAATGATTTAGCTTGTATTGAGGGAAGATGCATTGTGTGCAGAGCGCAGTTTTTGTGGGTTCTGGTAGACTGGAACTACCCAGGTCGGTGGTTGAGTATCACAGCGCGCTGAAGTACAAGAGGAAATAAATAATGCTGTGTGCTTTGTGTCTCTGAAGCCTCCGCTGTATTCTGAGTGGAGCTTGTGTGACTCCCAGGGTTGGTTTCCTTCACCAGTCTTACTCTTGGTGAGTTGGCTTCCCACAGGGAGCAGGCAGGAAGTGACATTGACACAACTGGCCTCTGATCCCTGCAGGTTTTGGAGCTCTGTGCACTTTAAAAGGAAGAGATCTGCCCTTTGGGGCCAAAAACTTTACTTTTCCCATGACATGGTGTGCTCTGAAGAATCTGCTTCTCTCTGCTGTTAAAGTAAAGCCTTTCCAGGAATGTTTTGAATGTCTTTTCAGCATGAAGGTCGGTGTAGTCTGTTTTTAATGAGTTATTTTTGGCAGGAGGACAACTGAGGTAGTAGCATCTTTTTATGCCTGTAGATAGTGTAATAGCCACCTCTCTTCACGTAGTGCTATTGTGTGGAAATTGTGCATTAGATCCTGGTGAGACTGACAACAGAATAAGATCACAGTTGTCTGTGTATAGCAAAGAAGGGGAAATTGTTGTAGGAGCCATTCAGAAACCTTAAGGAATACAACTCGGCTCCACTTCTAGTCAAATACTATTTAAGTGCAATTTAAAACTTACATATCCTTTTAGAGCCACACCTTGAAATACAACAGCCTCTTGGGCTCTGCCTTGGCTGTTTGTCTTAAGCTCTTAGGAAAACAGCTATCACATGGAGGCACTGGGCTCCCCCTTGCTGCTCCAGCAGGTGAGGTCAGTCACTAGTGACCTGTTTTTGTGATGGAATCATGCTTTCAAGCTAGCTGGCTTGCTGTTGCTTCGTGACTCTTCCAGACAAGGTTTGCAAGAAGAGGTGACATCTATCAGTCAGATCTGCTGCTGTAGCTAGGAAAAATGACAAGCTATCAAACATGCAAGCTTTACACAATGTGTGACTGCCAAGAGAATTCACCACATCCCCTGCTATTGCTAAAGCACAAACGGGGACAAGGAGCTAGCAAACATTTTCCATGAAGCATTTACCAGACATCTACAATTCTGTTTTAATTTGTTACTACATCACAGCCTGCACAGCTTACTGTAGTTCCTAGCATAACTATGAATGACTGTTCCTGCTCCTCAAACTTTGTGCTGGAACCAGAACTGTTCACCACACTGTAAACACTTTCTATCAATCATCTCAGTTGCTGTTTTGGCACTATCTAGTTAGTGGGTGCTTTGGAACATTTCAGTGGAAGAGAGAGAGGCTAAGATCTACCTCGTACTTGTCTGTCATTACCCTTAATACTATGCTGGACCTACTATTCAGTAGCTTAATCTTTCTTGGGGTGTGGTGGGGGAGAATACCTAAGCATTTCTAGGAACCAACTCCTTTAATTCCTCAGCAGCTGCCTTTGAGGGAATTTTCTACCCCTTGCACGTACTGTAGAGCTATGTCACAGGTACGTTTGTTTTATGTACGGATCTGAATGAATCGTAGTGCCATGTGCCTCCCTTTCAGTGGAGTCAATTCAAGGTCCATGCTGATGCAATTAGAAACAGTGCCTATCTCAGGCTGTAAGCTTATGAGTTTGTACTAACCTGTCTTGTAGCCTCCCACTCTTTGCCTTCTGTAGAGGGAGTATGGAAACACCACAGCAAAGCTCTCCCTGAGTTTATAAATAGCCCTACTCCATCTGAATGAGTCATGTGTTTGGGCTGACAGTGCTGGGCTCTGAGCACACTGCTTGTGCGTACAGGATATCCTTACACAGGCTCTCTGCTCTTCCAGGCTCCCCATGCTCCGACATCCTGAGTGCATCCTGGTTTTTACTTTGCAGGCCCATTAAGGGCCCCTGAAATAACAGCTGCTGGAGCAGCTTCATGCCTAGCCTAAGGCAAAAGCTTTCCCTTACATGCTGCATAAAGTGGGAAAGTACTACTAGTTTATCAGAAGACTAAATCTGTAAGAATTGATAATGTTTTGAAACTCGGGGGCTGCCTTTCTTTCCTCTGTTTAAAGGGCACTGTGATCACTGGTGTGAGAAGGGAACAACACTGAGCACTTGTTTATACTGCAGAAACGAGCAGAGTGGAGACAGACTTCTGAGCAAGTGGATTTATAATTGCAAAATGCATTCATGCTAGTAGATCAGCTATAGAGAGGTTATGCACCTCTCAAGTACACAAGCCTAAACTCTGGCATGGAAGTTGTTCAACTGAATGCAAGGTTAGACAGTCCCTGTAAGTGTTGCAACCCATAGGATACTTGCTTCTGCTACAAGAATAAAATGAGCATTACCATGTGTGACCATCACAGCTTACCTAAATTCATATAGCTCAGGCCATCTTCCAGATGATCAAGTTTGGGCATCTTTTCTCAATGTCCAAAACATTCCTGCAAGTGCTGAGGTCCAGCTGAGGCTTAGTTCTTTTTGCTGTTGCCTTTAGTACTGTTTTGTGATGGTCAGTGAAACAGTACAGAAGTGTTAGATGAAGAGCAGCTTTTGCCATCTTCCAAATAAGTGTCTTCCTCTTTTACAGATGTGGTAGAGAAGGACCCAGATGGGGACTGCAGGAGGCTGGCCTTGCAGAACTTGCTACTGATGGAGAACCTGAAAAAGAAACTCGAAACCGTCCCTTCCTAGTTGAAGGGTAAAAGAAATGACCTCTACCTCATACTTTGCCAGCTGGATGCTTGTAGGCACTGCTGGGGCCTCTTCAACAGTCACCTGGCTGGACAAGAGGAAGAAGGGGGAAGGGTGCAGAGCTGGAAGCCAGAGAACCTGACTTGACATCTGGACTTTGTAGTGGAGGCCAATTTAGTGAGCTATTGCTATCCGGTACGGAGTGTACAGATGCAGGAAGGTAGGCTAGCACTGCCATCCTCCCCACTCCTCCCCCAGCCCCCACCCCCAGCTATTTATAACCTTGGCAGGTTTGAGTGCTCTGCTAAAAATACAGAGAAGATCTCATAGCAGATTTCTTGTCAGAAAAACAGGAGGGCTGGAACCAGCCACTTACCTCCTGGGGGGGCTAAATCTATGGTATGCCCATAACAAAGGCTCCGGTGTCTTCTAGCAATGCAGCATTTGGCGGAATAGTTACTGGCCTGTTGTTCGAAGGGGTGGCGTGTTATCAGGAATGATACCACTGATGAGATATATGCACTGAATAGCTACAGTGCAGTTCTGAAAATGTGCCAAACCTTAAAGGAGACAATTTCTAGAGCTGTACTGTGTTTAGGAGAGAACAAAGCAGGAATTTTCTTTGTATCATCTTAGTACCAAAAGAAATTTCTATTAAAGGGTAACTAATGGCCAGATTCTGGTCTTAAAATCTCCCCCAAGAAAGAACAGAATTTAAATACTTCAAAACTTGGGGTGACTATGAAGTTAAGTCACAAAACAGGGGGGAAAAAAATCACTTTGTGTCTAAGCAGAAGAGATGGTTAGTACAAAATGTGTGTGCATGGGGCTTTGTTATCCTGTCACATGAAAGAAATGTATTTACAGGCTTAAAGCAACCAAGATTTCGCTCACCTTTATGTTGGGCTTCACTACCCATTTATGGCTAATCCTGGTTGTGCCAGGGAAGAAACTTGCATCCTAAAATATGACTAGTACAGAGCAGCCTAGTGTAACTGTGGTGTTTGGAAAAGAAGCTTCACAGCAAGTAATTTTAAGCAAGTGTGGAGGTTCTAGATGACCCTTTGATGTTTAAATACAAAAGCTTTGGGATGGGGAAGTTTTTCCTCCTCCTGCAGTAGGGGAGTAGTCTGACTTCTACCCAAGCTCATACTCAAAGGGGCCAGAGATTGTTTTCAGAAGTTCTGACTTCTAAGGAAAGACAAATATGTTAGCACATTAGCAGATCAAAGTTGTACTCAAAAATTTTGTCAACACGAGGTTTCCACTTCAGTTACAGAACTCTTCTCTATATTATATATATATAAGGCCTGAAGTTACAATATGCAGTTCTCTTTCTTTTTTCCTCAAATTTATTAAAATACTAAAACCAACTTCAAAACAGGATATATACATTTGGGTTTTTGTATTTAGTGTTTGAAATAGTATATAACTGTTGCTGTACAATCAAGCAGAAAAAATAAATTTCTTGGTAAGAACCAAAAGCCTGCTGCAGCAGTGAGTTGATTGATGTATGACCCCTAATGAGGACAGAAGAAATGACCTAGTGTTAAAGTCAGTTTTGCCTTTGGTAAGCGTAAGTTGTCAGGGGTCCTCCACTTCATCAGCCACTTCTTCTTCCACCTCCTTGTTCTCCATACTGCTGTGCCGAATTTGCTCTGGAACCAGGTTTCGGCTTAAGGGAATGCCTGCTCCTCGGTGAACTGCCTCAATGGTCTGCTGAGTCACATAGTAGGTCAGGTTCACACCTGGAATTCTTTTTCGCATCTCTTCCAGATACCGGTAAGCCTGAAGTAATGCACAGAGATCACTGTTACAGAGAGCGTAATCTTTACACCAGTTCCAGCAAAAGGATGAAAAGCAGCCGCCATGGATGACTTGAGTTCAGTGGTGGAAGGGAGCTCATGCGTAGCCAGGAGTCACAGCCATTGCTAACAAAATGAACTTTCTTAATGATTTGTGTCAATTCCAGCTTTTTCTTTTAAAAAAGAAGGGAGTCTTGAGTGCTGAAGCATCATCACATATGTGATACATATCACATAAAACAACACACATCATTACAAGTAAGGTTAATCAGCACGGTTAGAGAATCTAGTGCTTCACATCAGCCAGTTTCATAATAGCAGCAGGTTACGTTTTAGTCCAAACCCTTTGTGTGTGGCACTTCCTGCTCTGAAGAAGTGACTCACCATTTCCTCAAATGATTGCAATTTTAAAATTTTCTTTTTTTCTTCTTTGGCCAGGTGGCAAATGAAGTACAGTGTAGTTGCTGAGAAAGGCAGCCAGGCCCCTGTGTTCTTGTCTCTATTAATAGGAAATGTTTAAGGAGCCACCACTGTTTGTTATGCTCCATGTCCTGTGAGCTTTCTTTACCCTTCAATGCCATGAAATTAAAAATACACTAATTCAGAAATATGTCCTTAAGTATACCTTACCCTGCCAAGCAGTTTAGCTCCTGTAGGTTTCTCTACTATGGAATGTCTTCCTGCATGATAAGCACACTATGCCAAGCTGCACTGACGTATATAAAGTACAGGCCCTTTGGATTGGAAGCTTTCTTTGGACTGTGCTATGAATTAATTAACTTACCATATGGAATTCCTCCACCTGCAAATAATGTTCAACCAGAAATCCCAAGACATCGCCACGACGGATGGTATTGTCAAGATCTTGTTCATCTAGGAGCTGTTCACACTGTCTGACTGATTCTTTGGGGTCTTCAGAGTGAATTCTAGTAAAAGAGCAAAATGAAACCATTGACAGTCTAGGGGAGAGCATTCAGCTTGTCATGTGAAGCACATAGTACAAAAATTTTCCATGTGCTTCATAATCACCTTTCTGGTATGTTAGTGAACAGAAAATAGCTACGCTTTCACAAATCAACAGAAGTACTCATATTTAAGGTTACCTTTTGGTCTTGAATGTCAGCAACACTTTTAAAATCACATATGGCTTCCCTACTACAAAAATCTAACAACAGCTTTTAGAAGCAAGTCTTCTCCACATCATTATTTATTAAACTGTGGGTACTAATCCAGACAACTTTTCCTCCTGGATGCTATTTTTATCAGTCATTAGTCTACATGTTCTGAATACTGCAATTCACCTCCGAGCATGGATGAATCGCTTGATCAGGGCCATCTTGCTTTGCAAAAGCACTACTTTGCTTTCCTGTTCCAGAGGGCTTCTAGTCTTTGCTTTTGAAAGGCACTTATATGCTTCTGTCAGTGCTCCTTGTGCTTTCTCATAGTTCTGATATTCATCAATTTCCACCTGCAAGACGACAAATGAGATGAGTATGCTGTTCCCAGAGCTAGCAAACCAAAAACACCGTTAAGAATCACAAAAGGGGGATGTACCTGAGCACAAGCATCATAAAAACCTGCCAACAGATCAAGGGCCCTGCCTTTGGTATAGAAGCTAATGATGTTCTTCATAATCTCTGGGTCCTTGCGCCAATCCAGTGACTGTAGGTAGTTGGCTGCCATGATATAAATCTCTCTCTGTCTGGAGACTCCAGCAAAAAACACAATTTTCTCTGTGTCTCCAGATTTCAGCAGAGCTCTCATAGCCTAGCAGTGGGAGGAGAAAAAAACCCATCATGAATACAACCGCACTGAGATTGCCAGGAATCCTTTTCTGGATACTCTGTTGTATGAAGATTGTCCCAAGATTTACTTCTCAAAATACTCTTTTGTTGCAAAATCTTCTAAAGATAAAATGCTCAGCCTCTTTAGCTTCCTTCTGCCTATCCAAACTGACCTTTAACTTGTTTCCTGCTTGAGTGTATTTCTTGGTTGCCATATGGTAATTGCCTTGTCTCATGCAGCAATCGGCAATTTGTTCCAACAGCTCTCTCCGAGACTCCTCAGAGAGGTCCTTGGAGTCCTTAGAGATTGTCATCTTCTCAGCCATCTCCTCTGTGATGGTCAGATTCTGCTTCAGGCAAACTTGCAGGGCTTCATGGTACTAATGGAAGTGAGAAAGCAATAAGCTGTTGCAAATGTGTGGTGTAACCTGCAGAAATACTAGCTGTATAATGGCACAAATTCTAGCAGAAAAAATGTGGTTAAAGAAGTGGATTCTCTATCAAGAGCACTGGGTGGTGAAGGGCCCTGACATCAATTCACACTGAAGTATATACTGTCTCACTTTGTTCAACAAGAATGCAGTTGTTCAATTCAGAACATTTCTCACCTGTTTTCTTAGAAGACATTATTGTGGCACTGAAGTTTTATCCATTTTGGCTCTCTGAATGTGACATTTTCAGAGACATACAAAGCAGATTTATTAGGTATGATTAATATAGTCAAGTTTTCAGTAAATGCACATAGACTAAAGCTAGGCACCTAAAAGATTTTTTTTTTTTTTTAAGTTTTGCTCTAGAAACAAATTATAAGTAGGATATACAATAGCTATTTGCTTTTAACCCAGAAAATGGCTACTATACCCTTGTTAACCATGGGAGAAAGTAAGACACAGGAACTTATGAAAAAATGAGTGGGTATAAGACTGCTTTTGCACCCAGCATTTTGGTAGGGCTGAGTTGTCAGCACAATAAGGAGAGCAAGGTAGAAATGCATGAAAGTTTAGGCAAGAAAGGAAGAGGCTTCACTACATTGATGTTGTGACAGGAGGGACAGCACTGATTTTTGACTGATGTTATTACAATTTCCTCATCTCCAAATACGTTAGTTTAGAGAGAAGAAAGACACAAAGTCAGGGATTCATTTCTAGAGTTGTGCCAGGGAGACACCATCATGTGAGTCATCACTTTGAGAGGAAACTTTACGGCTTAAAAATGTCATCGCATATCTGTTTACGAAGATAAACGTATGTGCGTGCATGTACTCCCCTGCTGTGCTCCTCTTCACCTATGTATGGAGAGACCACAAAGCAAGAGCTTACCTTTTTGGCTGTTAGCAGCAACTCTATTGCCTTCTCATACTGGCCATGCTCAATAAAAAAGTCAGAACAGCGGGCTAGCAGAGCTGGGTCTGATTTCTCATCCAGGTCTTCAGCAATTAGCTGTAGGGCCCCAAACTGCTGTGTGGCAAAGGCAAGCTCCAGTGCTTTGGAGAAGTGTCCTGCCTGCAAAGTTAAGGGTAACCCTTTACAGATTAGAATAAGAACTGCAGAATCAGTTTACAGGATACCCTAGAGAATTAAGAGCCCACCAGGGTTTATGACTGATGAATAGTGCATAGTCAAATCTGCAGTTTATTTAATGCTCCTCTGCTGTAGTAACTGCTTCAATATAAAGTTAGATATTTTTACTAAGTCATTTACCTTGTGGTACAACATGACAGCTCTATCCATTTGCTCTGCCTTTTCCTCATAATAGCAGGCTGCCTCTATCATGTCTTCTGGAGAGCTCAGAAGAGCCAGGTTCATCAGTTGATCATCTAAATTGTTCTCCTATTCAAAAGCAAAGATATGGCTCTAGGTGTGCAGCAAACAGATATCACAATTCTATCAAGCCTCCGGCTTTATACTGTCACACAGTAGCCCATCAGCCATCTTCTATGTAAAATCTATAGCAACCCAAATAACTTTGAGCTGGAAAGCTGATAATTTGTTTGAGGCTTTTTCTGTTGAGATATATGACAAGGAAATAATCCGTTACAACCATCCCTTTATTGACATATTTTTGTAAAAGGTGTAGGGAGAAACCAGGAGCATCTTCACAGCTGGGCTGTATGAGCAAGTCACTTGAAAGAGAAAATGAGTACAAACTCGTATCCATTTCATTCTGTATGCTACCTAAAGACAGAGTCCTACTTTGTTTTTGGACATAAATGTACATCTTCCCATACCTTACACAGGCGAATGGCATTGTTAAATGCCTGGGCCCTGGTGTAGAAATGTACAGCCTGCTTGATTTCATCCTGACTCTCATACTGGCGGGCCAAGTGATATGATGCTGCCCAATTCCCCGTTTCATTTGCTATTTCAGCAGCCTGAAAGGAAAATCATATATCTTTACTTTGTGCCCATATGCATCCTGGGAATGAAAATTCTCTGGAAGCAGAGGGGAGCAAGGGTGCCTTACCTTCTGAATGTTGCCCTGAAAGCAGTGCACACGCACTAGGGAAAAATAATCCTGAGCCAGTTCATAGTACTTGAGTGCAGATTCCATATCTGCCTGGCTCTCTAGATACTGGGCCCACCACTTCCAGAGATTCCTAGAAAAGCAACAAAATTAATTGCAGTAACAATAATTACCAGAGCAATGGATTACTCATTTCTGGAGGTGTTGGACTTAAGACTAGGTACATTTTTGGAACATGGACAAGCTTTATCCAAAATCAAGAGTGACATTCAAAGGTCTGCACTCCAAAGGAGTGTGGTGGTGAGATGCAGCATGTATCCTGGAAAGCTGTGGAAGGATCATAATGGATAAGGCAGGGGTTGAACTTGCTGCTGAGAGGATTCATATTACTCCTTCCCTGCTCTCTTCACAAAATGTATTTCAGACCTGAAAGTCCCATTCAGGAGAAGGAATGAGCATAGCACTAACTTGTCTTTCATCTTGTTGACATAGTTCTCCAGGGCTTGTAAGTCTTCAGAGAGCATTCGGGGTACCTCAAACCGGTGTGTGTCTGACTTCTCGTAACTGTATAGAAGAAGAACATACTAGATGTGAAATGACTACCTTAAGAGAAGTATCTCACTTCCTATGTAAGTGCATTTAATTTTGTTTGTCAGCTATAGAGTGACAACACTGACAACAGTACTTCATTTGTATTACTCAGTTCACCATAAGACCAGTTGCAGCCAGCCAGCACCATCAAAAATGAAAGGTACAATGCTCCTGCAAGGCACCTGGAATTAGGGAGGCAATGTGATCACAGAATTTTAAATACAAAGTGCCAGTGATGCTCCAAGTGTATATCCCAGAAAGATCCTCAAACATTAAGCGCATTCCTTTGAATCTGGCTGAAAGGGTAGCAAAAACCCTGTGGGTTCCTTATCTCGCTTAGTCCTTCTACCATCCAATGCAATTTCAATCTTGTTTCCACTCCTGGGAGATCACTGCACTTATGCAGCCATCTACCGCTACAGTCTTTCCTCATCTCCCCCCTACAACCTGGATCATCTCATGGGTCTGATTATACCAGAGCTTGGCTTTGCTTTTGAATGGAAGTGATCTTATTAGGTAGCGTAAGACTTCATCATACAAAAAGCAAGATTTTAAACAAGTACAACACATTAAAAATCACCTCCACTAACTTCTCTACAGACCCATCAGTCACAGGAGAGGACTGGAGGCCATGTGCACCAGAAGCACCCAAGTCAGACTAAGTTCTGCCATACCAGTTGTGTCTGGGACTCTCAGGAGCAGTAAATAACAAATGGCTTTGTCATGGAAAAGGAAGGAAAAGGGCAGTGGTCTTACAGAGGCAAGTACAGGATCAGATATTATTGGAGTTCCACTAGAGTAAGTGGCCCCTGAGAAGACACTTAACCTTTCTGACTCTTAGTTTTATTAGGAATTTATTGTAACAATGCTTTCACTCCCTGAGATAGAAAGCACTAGAAACAGGAAAAGACTTTAATTAATTATTAGTAGTCATCACCAGACATCCTCCTTAATCTGCCTCTAGTCTTCACAGAAACACAAGGCTCCAAATCCCCTCTATATGTAATGGCGCCATAAGCTGGCACTTACTGGGTGAGTGCAAGACCATGCTCTCCAGCTGCCTCCAGGTGCTTAGCATAGTTGTAGTAAGTGGTGCGTAAGTGAACCCGGTCGTGTCGTTCAGCTGTTTCGATGGCTTTCTGCCACTGGTTTGAGGCTTGATAGAACTTGTTCAGGAGGTCATAGCGTTTGCAAGACTTGTATAGTCGCTCCGCATCCTCCTGAAGGGAAAGCATTCAAAGACTACATTAGCTCCTGTGGGAGTTTCATAGGTGTCCATCCAAGCAGTAATTCACAATGGACACTGCACTTCTGAGTATTTATTAGTACAAGTCATTGTAATGCATCTAAAGTAGCAATAATTCAGAGAGGGGGGTGGGGGGGTGTTAATCAACTAAATACACATAGCCTGGAATAGCACATTACTTGGAAACAGGATGTTTATGTGAAAACAAGGAAAGCACTCAGATCCTGGCATTTACTGTGCAATATCAGCTGGGGGTGACACGAGCAGCTATCAACAGTTGAACACTGATCGGGATGTCAAACAATTTCAGAAAGGGGAAGATGTGCTCATGTGGGGCTACAGTTAAGGGCCACACTGCCTACCCAAGGGGTGAAGTCTGTCAACCCAGAAGAAGGTCCTGGGTAGTAGGTTTCTTGGCAAGAAGGTATTAAGGGCCAGGGGAAGCCTGTGGCCTCAGTGCAGGTCTCAGAGGTAGGAATTCTGTTCTTGGACAACCGACAGCCGTTCCTGAGGATAAATGCTATTAATTTCAGACAGAATTAGAACAGGATGGTTTCGCCTATGCTGGGTGAGCTAATTTGGAACTAGTATTTTTACACTTTGAGAGGTACTCGTGTGGAAGAAGCATTTTCCTGCCCCACCCAACTACTGTCCAGCTGAACACTATATTTAGTAAATGTAGATTATCTGTCCAAGACAGAAAAATAGTTTCTGTGTCTTATTGTTTCAAATTCAAAAAACCATAGAAATTAGAGATGGAATATGCCTGCACCTACGATGCTATTGCTGTAGGAGAGGAAAAAAGCAACAAAACACTGGTTTTGCTAGAGTTGCCCTCCATCTCTCCAGGTAGATTTAAATATCCAAGAGGATACTACCACTTTTCAGCCTCCTAACTTTCTCTGTCAAGAAGCTTTTCCAAATATTTAGTTTGAATTTTCCTTTTTCTCTTCACTTTAATTCAGAATAGTTCCTCTACCTATCTAGCATTTATACTCTTAAAATAGCTGTAGATTGCTAAATACCTTTTAAAGCCAAATTCTAGCCATTTGGCTATTTTAAAGATTTCCTTGCTCATTAAATCTTTCCAAGAGCTTAACAATTTGCACTGATTTTCTCTGAACTTCTTCCAGTTCATCAGCATTTTTTCTGGTAATGAGATACTTAAGGGTTGAAGGCAATGTTCCAGCAGCAGCTGCAACAAATGCATAGACAGATCTGTCAAATCAAAGCTCCAGGATGTGATGTCTCTGCAAACACAGCCCCAAACAGATTTGGCCATTTTTACTGTCAAATCACATTGCCAGTTTGTGTCTAATTTATGATCTTCTACGAACTGTGGGATATTTCATCAATTCTGCTTTCCCAGTTTCTCCCTCCCACTGAATGTTCGGCCTGGATGTATTTATCTTTTGCTGTTCCCAAACTAAAAATCTCTTCAGTTTTTCTTTCAGATCACTGATGTAGGTATTAAATAAAGGCTAACTTAGCAAAATACATGCTCTTATCATTCAACTATCTTGACAGTGCTCCAGTCAGTTTTCAATCCACAAGATCGGTAAAGTACAGTAATCAAAAGGAGTGGATTCAGACTAAAATAAAGACAGGTAGAAAAGTCAAGTTCCATTTTGGTATGTATTCACTACAAGGTCGGACTCTAGATATAGGCACAATGAACAGTTATCTGGTGCAGTGGACTACGAGGAGATGGCAGACCAGTCTGATTGCAAACTTTGTCTGTGCTAGAATCCGGTCAAGCTCCACTATCTGCTACTGCTAGCAGTATGGGAAAAATTGGGATGGAAATCTGGGCCAGTATAGGGGAGCAGTTGTGCCTGGAATAGCACAAGCAGCAAATCTGACTTCCGAGCTCCCCTAGCTCTCCATCCCACCAGCCACCCAGCTCCCCAGCCTTGAGACAGGAAGCTTCACTTTGGCCGATGCTGCTGAAAAGTCTTAAGCTAGCTCTCACTCTCTGGCAGAACACAACTGCAGCTTCTCACTCTGCAAACAAACGTCAAAATGAAACTTGCATTTCTCACATTGAACTTTAGAACATGCTTGTTAAAACGTTTTAGCTAGAATATATTCAAGTGTATCTTTCCTTTTATCCAGCTAAACCAAGAATGATTAAGCTTGGAAGAATTATACCCCAAGAAGAAAACCTTATAAGCTAGAACATTTAATGTTTCACACATACACCATTCTTAAGATGTTTCTTTCATTCAGCAGCATTATTCCTCCACATATTCTGTACAGCAGTCAAGAAGACTGAAAAAATAATTTGCTATAACCTTATGCTGCTATGGTTCATGATACTGTTATTTCCAGGCATCGGATTCTGCCCTGCTCATTCTCATTTAGTCATCATGGAACAAGTAAAGGGCTCACAGGACTGGTGAGCCTCTAGAAATTTGGCATTGCTTGCAGAGTAAGCCTCTCTTCAGTGTGACACAGTAATTGTGCAGCACTGGGTCATAAAATGTTGAAGGGCACCCCTACTTCTGTAAGATAAAAACTCAGCTTCAGGAAAATAATTGTCAGAACCATTCTTCATTACTCCTTGGATAACAGGTCGTAGGTTTTATGCCTCTCCAAGGTTTTTGCATCTCTCTCAGATTCTTCAAAAATGGCCAGTTTTTAATTCTAGTCAAACTGAGTGGATATTGTAGGATTCACATGATTGACAGGGTTTACCAGCATGCCCAGCTGAATCGCCAGCACAGCCACTCTGGCTTCCTGCTCAGGTTCTTGTTCAGCCTCCCTTAACGCCTTGGCTCCTCTTGCATGACCCATGTTTCCAAGGCAGATTTTGGCAACATCCAGCCTCTGAGTCTTCACACACATGCGAGCCATGTTCTCCCAGACTGCCTCACTATGAAAAACAAGAAAGAAAAGGAGAAGTGTTATGGTGCCATCTTCAAGACTTGTGCACTAAGCAGATCCAAGGAAAAATGGGAGTGCGAAGGAGAAAGCAGTCAGTAGGATGCATGATTACTGGAGGAACAGAAATAAGCCTCAGACGTAAAGGTCAGTTCTGGAGCTGAACGTCTACAGCCTTAAGGATGTACTGGGGCTTTTGTTTCACACTGATGTCTAAACAAAAGCAGTTATATTTGCACATATATCATGCAACCATCGATAGGTTCTTGATGCAGTTGCATCATTCAACATATAAACATTAATAATAGTCCCATGCCAGTGGGAATTGGAAAAAGTACTAAGAGAAAATTCTTACAAATTGTATAAACATTACACTGAAAATGTCCTCCTGCTACTGCCTGTCTCCTGTGCTTCAAGCTTGGAACAGCTATTAAGGGCTTACCAGTTATACTAATAGTAAGGAATGATGTGCCAGAAATAACTGACCAAACTATTGTGCTCTAATTTAAAACTTGCACAAAAAAATGGCACGAAAAGCGTCGCAATGCTCAAAATTGGAATTCCCCAGGGCTCCGAGTAATCTTAAAAGCATAGTTACACTTCACATTGCAAAAATCACCTGCCAAGACTGAAGGAGTGAACGTCAGCACTGCGAGCCCGGGCAGCAGTGCCAGGTCTCACCAGACGGCACTGCCAAACAGCGGGGCCACAACAGAGCTGATGGGTACAGGGGAGACTAGCAAAGATTGACATGGATTCTATTCACATTTAAAGCTCTTCAGAATAAAATGCAATATGTTCGATGACTAAAAACCACGAGCATTCAAAATGTGCTTTTTTTCAGCGCATGTACCTCACTGGAGGTACAGTCCACACAATTACACTCCTCAGGCACCACCACAACACAAAACAAGCACCTAAGTGATAAAAGCAGAGGGGGGGGGAGGGGAAAAAAAAAAAAAAAAGAGTTGAATGGCACTTCAGGCCCTGCACCTGCACCCAGCTCCCCTTTCAGTTTGGAGGGGGCTGACAGTCACGTTTTCCTATGATTAAAATGTTTTTCTCTTCGCAGTGGCTGTGGGAAAGACCCGCACAAACAGGGGAAAATGACTAACCGGGAAGCAGCGGAGCAGACGGACGCGACGTGCTGTCAAACACTGGCGACAGGGACAGAGCAAAACTATTTCTCCCCATCTACTTTACAGCGAGATTATCTTTTATCTGCAACTACCAGATGCGACTACAACATTTTCAGGTAGAAGTCAATGTAAATACGTACATTTAAACATACACTTCATTAAGGCCAAACAATACAGAAAACATAAAATAGGATAGAAAGTAATAAATCAGGGGCAAATTTCAGATAGTTCAGAAGTTTTGCTTGTTTAAAAAAGCAAGATACATGTTTGAGTGCTTTACTGAATTTCTTATATCTGCATGTCCAGACTGAATCTGGTTCAAACACAGCCTCCTCTCGCTCAGTTTTGACATATCCAAGTCCCTGCCCGACGGAGAAGCCAAAAGAAGCACAGAAACAGAACGTAACCATTTCTGAACTTGGAAGGCCTTACCGAAACTTCAGTGCTGCATCCTTCTGTGGGTAAGACTATGGATCTCCATTCAATACAGAAATGCTGATTTATATCAGCAGAAGGTGCAACCTTCCTAACTTTTGAAAGGTTTGAATTACTCTTTTCTTTTATTCAAACCACTACCATATCTAGAATTAGAAATAGCTGGAAAAACACCTTTAAAGAACATTTTGGTCATGTTAGATGTTATCACCATACCTGGCTTTGATAAAGAGAGTAAGTTCTGTTGTTAGCAAAAGATGTCAAATCTTATAAAAGATGTGTGTGTGCACATAGCTGTGCTTCACTAAGGGAGAAATGTAAGCAATAGAAATAAATTCTCTGGACTCTGTAGCATGCCAGAAGCTGCCAATAGCTATTTCACTCTGGCTAAAGGAATATGAGCCTGTGCTGCACTTTGTCAAGCTGACAAACAGCAAATTTCTTAATGGAAATCAAAATCTTAATTTTTAAGAGCCATGACAGCTTGCAGCTTGCAATTCCCTCGATGCAAAGAGAAGATGAGAGTTCAGGGACTTGAACAGAGACAAGGGGAAGAGAAATCTTGTTTAGACTACAGAGCCTGGAAACTTTTGAAAGGAAATGAGCCAAATAGTATATTTTAAAATACAAAGCTGAAAGATAACAGTATGCAGAGACTTGGAAGAGTTTAGAAGATGCTACTCATCATCTATTGGCAGCTTTCTGCTCTCATTAAAGGCAATGGCTCCTGCCAAGTTCAAAACCCAGAGGGAGCTGCTGTCACCCCAGAGGTCCCTCTCATATTGCTCCTAGCCCCAGCCCTGCCCGTGTGCCACCCGGGCACCCACGCCGGGTGCCATGGACTACCCAGATGCACCTCTGCTCTGAGGAACTAGAGCTCCGCCATCCCACTTCTTCCTCCACTCCAAACCATTTGCAAAACTAACCTGAAATGCTTTGTATTTCTGCAAATGCAAAGACCATCCATTTTAACACCACACTCCATATACCACTATCTACCGCTGATAAGAAAAACTTCAAGTGTTTCTGACACAGTGACATGCTGTTTGCTTGCAAAGACTGTCTTCATAGGTATATAAAGATTATCATGTATTTATCAATATATTTATAAATGTACTTATTATTTACATACTTTTAAAAAATCTATTATATCTTATTTTAAATTAAAGAAGGCACTAGTGTAACAACATCATGTGAAATGCAAAAGAACCTAAGTGCTTTACAAATAGAAACTACGATACAGAATTCAGACGGTCTCACTACCTAAGAGAGACACAACTAGCCTGGGCAAACCACAGAGCTGCCAAACACCACAACACCAGAGCCGAGCCTAGGCTGGGAACCAGCACATACCGCATCTCGCTGAAACCACAGGGGGACACGGAGTAAATCAGAGTTCCCAAAACTGGCACGAGCCCAGGACGCTGGGATTCATCCTCCCGCAATTCCTGCAGAAGGACCAGGGGATTTTAGCTGCCCAAGGCAGCCAGGACCTTAGTTTCACCTTCATCTTGAAAAGGCTCCTGCAGCCTCTCCGCAGCACGGCTGCTTAGAGGGAACAAGCACTGCTTATAATGACAAATGCTTTCTTAGAGATTTCCTTTGCAGGCCATTCAGCTTGAGGCCTCTGGTCAGCTGCTGCACAAGCTAGCAGGCCTGCGGGCAAACAGCAAATAACTGGTTCCGATAACGGAATGATCCGTGAAATATCAGTAAAACGCTTCCATGTTTCTCTGTGTCCCAAGAATACCAGCCTTGTCCTTCAGGTGGCACAATCTCTCTGCTGCATTCTTCAGCTAGTGGGGTGACACCTCCAATACCAGAGTAACATTCCTGAAGCGCAGCTGCACATGGGTTTGCTGCCCTTCAGGAATACGTACTGAGAGTACAACGTGCAGCAAAATTCAGTGCTGCATAAAATAATGCAGCAAGTCAGATAGGTCAGGTCAAGAACCAAGAGGCAGAAGGTACAGCACACGCTTGCTTCAAGGCAGCACCACAGTTAATCTCTTGACAGTTGTAAGTGTAGCAAGAAAGACGAATCTGTCGTTACATCCGTAAAAGGCAGCGACTTTTCCATTTCAGCTTCAGCCTCGCGGTCACATACACAATTCCAAGTAATGATTTACCCTCCCCCCAGCTCATACGCTGAGAATTTCCTGTTTTTCCCATCCCCCTCGTTCTTCTTGCCCCTTTGGAAAGCTAGCTCACATCTGTACTTCATCAGCCAAAGCTGAAAACTTAATGAAGACCAGACGCAGTAACAGGGCAACGGGAGCCATAAGAATGCGCTCCTCCTTTTATTTCAGGAGATCTGCGCCTACCCATGAAGCACATTCATAAATGATCTGTTGCTGCACTACAACCTCCCCAAGCTTCAAGCCCCATCAAGAGCGTTACGGATACTGAAGCGCACGTTGATGCCTCATAAACCTGGACACAGGTATAACCACATACTGGATGAAACATTTTTTCTTCCTATATTTCTGATCTTTCAGGATTTGTTTTTCTGTGAAACTGTTTGTAACATCTAGCAGTCTGATTTCACTACACCTTCTGTTACTATATATTCTTCATTGGCCCCAAAAGTTAAAAAAAAAAAAATCCAGTAAATGGAGCATTATTTAGAAGTGCTAGACATTTATATGGCTGAAGCACCCCACTACAAAATCTCTTGCCCTCTATTTAATGAAAAATTCACATATTCGCATTCCATTTCGTGTCTTGAAATGTCTTGACCAGGAGAAAACAGAATTTCTCTTTGCAGCATGGGTCCCACTTTGCTGAACAGGACACCAAGCATTCTGATTTAAAAGACTACCTTATAATGCAAAGGCAAATATTAACATGAGAGATAATATCTATGATGCTATATGATATAAAACAGTAATGTAATACTTACAAGTGGCTAGACTTTCCTGCTACAATCAGTGCAAATATGCAGAATAGCTTTCCCCATGTCAACAAGAGACAAAAGCAGTGCATAAATTCAGCTCAATTCCCATACAGCTCCCACTGAACTCAACAAGCCTCTCCATGCCATTAACGTCAACGCAAGCAGGGCCACATCCCTAACGAACAGGTCTTCCTGGAATGGGTGATTGTCACCTCAGGCTTCAGACACAGCCCGGGCCATCAAAAAAGGCCATCTTGGCTTAAAATCAAAGTTTCATCACTGAACAAGTGGGAGGACTTTTGCTGACCAAACACAGGGTGGACAAGGAAGCTTCACTTTTGTATCACAGAAGTGGTACAAAAAGAGCCACTGAGCTTCAAGGCTCTTCCGTATCTGAGACATAAAGGGAAATTATCCTCAGACAGGAGCTAACCAGGCCTGGGTAGATCATAGCAAAGACTATTTCTGAGGGCAGATGATCTCTGCAAAAGTACGACTGGTTCAACTGAATATAGATTAGCTGAAAAAGGGAAACAGACTCAAGACAATAATGAATAGACTGTACAAAGAAATTCAGAGTGGATTCTCAGCTAACTGGGAACGCAGTGGATGTGCTAGTCTAGCACTAAGTGTTTACTATGAGACTTACCCTAATGTAAACCGTGCCTGGGCTGGCCCAGACAAATACTGCGAGTGTGGGCACCACCCTGTCCCTATCCTCCACCCGCTGCCTATGTGCTGCTCCTGGCTGCCTTATGCAAAGGAAAAGGATGGGACAAAGCAGGAGCTGTTTCCTAAGGAAAATTAACAACAAGGATTGCGATTTTGCAAATGTTAATTATGTACACTCTTGTCTGGATTACAGTAACTTAAAAATCAAACAAAACTTTACTAGATCTTTGCAAAACTCATTTATTTTCAACTTGATGCAACCTATTCATTTAATTTCAACTTGAGACAAACCACTTATTTTGCGAAGTTCACGATTTCACAGCTTTAGGCATTGTGATTATTTGAACAGAATGATAAAAAGTCATTTACCCGTAAAAAAAAAACCTTACAAAAAAGAAATTATGCCTTGCATAAACAAACATAAATAGAATTTAATAGGTACTAAATGGTCAAATTCAGTATGGAAGTAACTAGTCATCTAATTTTTAATTTTAAGATTTAATTTTAAGATTTAATCTTAATTATTGAGTCTCTGAAAATAAAATGCCATTTAGATAATTATTTCTCACCCAGAACGTCCCAAAATGCTTTGTAAGCTACTATACACACTCCTGTGGAGTCATTAAACATCACTGAACAAAACCACTTTCTGGCACGGAAGAAAGCAAACAGTTAATTGCAGACAAGATCATCCACCAGAAATGTGCAATGGGAAATAAGGCTTAATGTGCTTGCTGAATTACTGCAGACAACACCAGTTACTGCTGCCTCACATTGCTCCTCAGATACTCTCCATGCTGGCTTATTACCTGGGTGGGCTGATGTCTGAAGTGCTGCTGCCCTTTCTCCCCTATAAGCAGGGATCAGGGTTTAAATTCCCATCATCACAAAAACCGAACGTCGCAAATCAGCTGCGATGAAGCAGTCCCCTCCAACGGTGGGACAACATGGACTTAAAATGATGCAGCCATTTCTGAGGGCATCACCTCGCCATAACCTGAGGGATAAACTGATCTGATCTAACGCTAATGTTGTCACCGGTCCCAGTGCCACCTCCTACATTTTGCCTGGCAGTGAACTGATCCACTCAGCTCACCCACACCAGTTCCCACCTGCAGCTCCCCACCCACCTGAGGCCATAACCAGAGGCAATTTGGGAGAGAGGAAGAGATTTTTTTGCCTGGGGCAATGCTGCCTTAAATGCGAACTCATTGATTTGTATGAGTTTGCATAGGTAATGCGCAGAATTGCTCAAGTATCATATCTCAAACCCCAAGCTAGCGCCATAATGGTTAGAGGACCTGGACCACTTGAGACTCAAAGCCTAGCACCTCTAAGGAGGAATATGCTTTCTTTTTAAAGTTGATTGAATTCAGCAAAGAGGTGGAATATTCTAAAGCCAAATAACTGGTGTGGAAAGAGGAAACAATGTGGCTAGGTTTTGAATGGTTAGACTCATTTTGTTCAGTGTTTGTAAAATACAGTTGCCATATTTTCATATGTGCAACAGGAAAACAAAGTTTGTGCTCTTCTGAAAATACATTCTCAGACTTTGATAAATGACAAAAATCAAAGACAAGAAGTGAGCAGAAACAGGTGTGCTATAGGGTAGCAGAGATTTACCTTAAAGGTAAATCCCTCCTGGTATTATCTGTATATGCTCACCATCTGCCCTGCTGCTGAATCACAGGCTTAAAATAACAACAAATAACCATGGGTTATAAAAATGAAAATATGGTCATTCTTGTTCGGAAATTTCTTTGAACAATGGCAGACACCAGTGTATTATTTACATTCAAACATTTAAAAACAGAGATTTATAGAAATATGATCAATCACTTAGAGGGAAAAAAGAAACCGAACAAATATGCTGCACTGCTGTGAAAGTATGAAGATGTTCAAAGTACTTAAAGCTTGATCTGTTAATGGATTAAAAATGAACCAAGCCCATAGAGGAGTAGTGAATTTATGACCAGATTTGTAGATGCAATTCTGATAGATGAAAAATAATTATAGGGTTGTATCATTCAAATATTTTCAAATCCTCTCTCAAAAAAAAAAAAAAAAAAACCTTAGAAAATAAAAGCGTTTGCTTCCAGACAATTTCTGAATGGTTTCTCCATATGTATTGGGTGAACAGGGATCTGTTGGCTAAGTAACTTAGCTGCTAAGACAAAACTGCTTTAAAATGAGATTTGTTTTTAATTTATTAACTATATTGATGTGAACTCTTGTGCATCCTGAACATCTGGGCTAGGGTCAGCGTGCCGCAGCTGAGCCCGGGGAAGCAGGTACTCTCACCTGACTTCTCACTGCTCCCTCTCCAGGCTGTTGACAAGAATGTACATGGTGTCCCACCTTCATTTCACAATGTACTATTTAATGCTGCACTTTACATTACATTTTTCCAGGATCAGGCTAAGGGGCGGGGGGGGGGGAGTATAAACACATGCTGTTATGCCCAGAGGGCAGAGGGGCAGGAGGAAACCTGCAGCAGAAGAGGGCCAACAAGCCTTGGGGAGCAGTAACCGCTTCCCTCACCCAGCTGCAGCTTCGCGACTCAGACGTGTTACTGCAAGGCAGGGCAGTAGAAATTGCTAAAAATGTTAGATGGTGAACAGTGCTTTTGAGACCCCTCTGAAAACATCGATGTTCAGGGACGCTTCCTTTTTCAATTACGGTTTGAAACACAATAACCCTTTCTCAATCTCTACTAGAGCGGCTTTCCTTGCAGTTTATGTAGATTCAGATCTGGCAGAGCTGGCTGGCTGCACGGCAGTGAATTCTGTACTGGATTGTGAACACAGGCATTATATTAAGCAACTTCTAGAAGCTTTTCCATTCTTAAGGCATTGAAAGGAGTTGGCCAGCACTCGCAGAAGTGCTTCAGAGCCACGAGACTTCACAGCACGCCAGGATGTGGGGGTCAGGGCCGTGTCAGTCCCGCGCAGTCTGAAAGGCAGCAATTTTCAACTTTGTTCACATTACGACAGTTGCACCTTCTTTTTCAATTTGTTTATTCGTTTATCAGGTTGAGAAGCTCCAGATTTGAGAGGTTCTGTTTATCTGCCCTGCGACCTTGCGGGGCTCCCAGCGAGGAAAAGGAGTGCCAGTGGCACCCTGCTTTAGCCACGCTGCTCAACAGCTCCCAGGTAGTTCCAACATTGTTCTGCTTTCAATAAAAAGCATTTCAAAAATCCCTCTCCTCAATCCGTCTCTGCAGAGCCGATGCTGCCAGAGTGGAGCCTGAGGATTTCTTCTTTCACGTGGGAAGACAGGCTTCGATCGGCTTCGTGGGCTCGCCTGGGCTGCCTGCTGCGGTCCTGCAGCCACTCCGCTCCCCTGCCTGGCGAGCGGCTGCTCATCCGCGGGGAGGAGGAGGGAGACGGGGAGGGGGACTTCGCAAGGGGAGGAGGTACAACTTTAGAAGTCTCCATAGTCTTTTCCTTTCAGGAAACACATCCTGTTAATGTTTGACTGCCGTGGCAGTGGCTCTGTTTGTTGCAGTCGGCTACGCCCTGAGGCTCACCAAAAACAGCCACAAAAACAGCAATTTCCTCTTAGTGGAGAGACAGAGAGGGAGGGGGGGAAAAAAACCCTTTTCCTCACAGCAGTCTCTGCTCTCCAGTCCCCGCCACTCGCGGCTCTGATGTTCAGAGAGGGACACAGCGGAGCAAATTCCTCAAGAGACTCCAAGCTCTCTGAGTTCCTTTGGGATGAAAACATTCGTGTGGAGTTTGGCTTGGCTTTGAGGATGACCATTCTCAGCGTCTGTGGGATATTCTGAAGGCTGCATCCAAAAAAGGCTTTGGGCGCGTGCCGTTTGAGTCTGAGGAAGCTCTGCGCCCCTCGCCGCCGCGCTCCGACGGACCGTGGCACGCCACCGGCAAGCATTCCTCCCGCTCTCGCCCCAGCAGCGGCAGCTCAGGCTCTCCTGCCTCAAGCCTGGAGTCTTTCTGGATTCACCTTGTCTCTCAAGGAATGGACCTCCCCATCTTCCAGTTCATCACAGGACTGGCGTTGCTTATCAAAGTGCAAGAAGGTGGATAAGCCAAAGCTGGGAAGGACAGAGAGACCTGAAAAAGCTTCTTTGTGTTTGTATTTTATGGAATTCTCCTACCTACCTCGCAACATTCTCATTTGCTTGATCAGAAACGCCTCAGGAGTTGACTTTGAGAATGAACGGTGATGTCCTCTAGCCATTCATAACATCGCATCGAAGCCGCCTCCGCAACAAGCCCTATTTCAATGTGCTGCAGCTGACTGAGACCTTGTGTCTTCTGCAAACAGATACTGGCAGCAAGCTGACAGTCAGATATGACTGTCCAGAAACTGGTAGCCACAGCTGTGTTGGTAGCCCTGGTCTCGCTTATTCTCAACAACGCAGCTGCCTTTACTCCCAACTGGGTATACCAGACGCTGGAGGATGGGCGTAAGCGCAGCGTGGGGCTCTGGAAGATGTGCTGGCTGGCAGAAAAGGGCAGAGGAGGTGCAGGCACGGGTGCCAGGCACGGGCAAGGGGAGGAGCGCGAGTGCGAAGCTCTGGGCTGGGGGTCGGAGTCAGCTGGGTTCCAGGAGTCTCGTAGCACTGTCAAACGTAAGTTCAACTTCTTGTCTTCTCCACTTATATGCTGGATTGCGATTGATACAGTGTACCCAGTCCTGAGAAGATTTATAGCCAAGGAGAGCAATACTGAGGAGGGCCTTTGCCCCCACGTGGCTCTCTGAAATCCACGCTAAAAGTTTGATTCTGAATATCTGTTATGCTTCAGCCCCAAATAAATTTGGGAAAGAGAGAATGATTATGTTCACCAGATAAACTAAATTCCTCCTCCCTCCCAAAAAGAACCGTTCTCGATTGCATGGTCTGGTTTGTATAGCCTATGGAAAGATGTACTCTGAAAAAATACATTGTGATTTTAAGTCTAAAGCTATGAGAAATCTCCTGTTCGCCTTTCCCTGGGTTCCTACCATAAGCTTAGCTCTTCCTTCTCAATACAGTGAACGCCTAACTCCAGGTGCTTTGAATACTATAAAAATTCAAAGAGAAAGCAAAAATACTACTCTGATACCATGCTAAATTACTTCTCACTTTTGTTGGACATGCCAGGAAGAGAAAAGACAGCAGCATTTTTGGCAAACACATGCATAAAACTGAGATGGGCCTTAAACGTATGCATATTATTCACACAATTAGTATGCTGCTTGGGTAACATGAAAATCCTTAGACAAGGCATATTTCTTATTTTGCAAATTCATAGACGCATGGGATCTGAAGAATACGTATAGCTTAAACTGAGCTATAAGCTATTTAAAATTGTATTTTTTTATTGATTATACAAATAATAAAAAGTGCACCTTACTTGTCGCATTCACAGCATTTAGGAGTGTGATCCTGCTCTGATTAAGCCACTAGAGCAGAATTGCTCAGAGTACCTGTGTTCAGCTCCGACACTGGCACTGACTACAGCTAAGGTGCCAAGAGGTTTGCTCCACTGAAAGCCTCTGTTTTCAATAGCCGTCTTCTAGGAAGGCTTCTAAACAAGACGACAAGGTACAGAGGCTTTGAGCAGCAGTGCCTTGGGGTTTGTTCATTCAACCAAATCAATGTTTTAACTGAATCCTTCAAGGAAATAATTTTAACAGAACATATGGCTATAAAGTTGATACCATGACAGACACCAGGATTTTCCAGAGATTTTAACTGTGCTCATATGAGAATTGCTCTGGTGCCTCTGAAAACTCAGGAAAGTAATAGTAGTAATATAGGTGATTTTAGACAGAGTATTGTCATGGTTTGAAATGTGAAGAGAAAGAGCAAAATGCTCTGTTCCTCCTCAAGGCCTCTTACATCCCTCTGGAGACCAAAATGAAGAAACAAAAGAGGAATTTCTTTCCAAAAATGGTTCACTGTGGACCCATGCCGTATCATTCTTTTCCAAAAAAAGTGTGCAATAATTTTTTTTGCACATGAGCTAACAGTAATAGTAGCAGCAATAGTTTTGAGTAAACCACAAACAGAAAACTTCTAAAATGTTCTAAAGCCCTTAGACCTGATTTTCATTTCTTTTTTAATTGAAAAAATTTTTATTAACAAATAGTTATAAAAATGATGAGACCATTGGAAAAGTTCCTCAATATGTATCTGTAATTTTATCATTGGAGTCACTGCCCTGATTAGTATTTATAAGCCATGTTCTAACTTGAAAAACTTGCATACCATTCATGATTTTAAAAGTACATGCTCTACATTCAACAGCTGGAATGACCTCCTGCATATTGAATTTGGCTCTTGCAGTGTTTTAAACATGCAAACTTGTGGGTATTTCTTGCTATGCATAGTTCAGAAGATGGGAGGTGCTATAAAGACTGGCATAGATGTATCGGTTTCAGAGCAGAATTGTACAAGCAGCAATTTCTTACATCAAATAGAAGCAAAATGTACTGGAAAATGTTTAAATTTCAAAGTAATAATTATAGTATGTCCAATAAGAATTATTTTAGCTAACAAACACGCTTAAAAAAATTAAGTTTAAAGAAGGACCTTGAAGCCTGATGGCTCAATTTGTATAGGAATAAAGCATCTATTCACTATTTTACCTGTGCATATAGCATATAGTAAGAAAAAGGCAAAGTTTGAATCTCTAGAAAGCATTTAAAGGAAAATGTTACCTCTACAGCTGCATCATGAAAAACTATTGAGGCAACGAATCTGTTGCACACACTTTTAAGACAGATATATTTCTGTGGATTTTACACTCAGCTAATATGCGCCTGAATCTGCATCCCGATTTTAATCATCATAAAAAAATTCTGTAATAAGAAATCATGTGTTATTTTAGTAGGATGTAATGCAATCTTCATCTGTCAGTTATAGATGAATCACAAGCATACAAACATATATGTGTGTGTGTACATATATATATATATAGCACTTTCTGAAGAAATTCATTCCTCAAAGATATGAGTTACCATATATTTTGCATGCCTGAAAAAAATTGTATTGCCATTTGAAGAACAAGCAAAAAACATGCTCTTCCAACAGCCATGCAAAAAAGGTCACAGTACCACTCAAAAATGTATTTTTATTTATAGACACACACATTCATATATACGTGTGTGTGTGTGTGTGTGTGTGTGTGTATGTATATTTATCTAGGGGACAGGTTATTTATCTCACAGTTCAACAGAAACAACCTAAAACCTCTGAGAAGTAGCTTTTCCATATACTGACAATTTCTGCATAAGTAGTATGTAAATAATAACCAACTAAATGCACCACTACAAGCATGTTCACTCACTGGCAACGAATTTCTCACTGACTAAAACTTAAGGGCCTGCTCTTTCTCCCATAGAAATCATTGGCAAAGCTCCTGTTCAATGGACAAAAAGGCAGGTTCCCCTGTCCCGTCCCGATCATGCACACAACTCAAAGAAAATGATTCACACGAAAAATTTTGCAAGTAGTTCATTGTGTCAGGACTTGCATATGCTTAAACTAAACCACAGGAAATTCAAACAAATAATAATTGAAGTCTTGCATATATAGGGGAAAAAATAAAAGAAAATGATCTGTCAAAGGTCACGCGGTGAGCGAACAGAAAAAGTCAATGCAATAGAGCACATTCACCAAAAGCCTCTCTAGAAGTGCAAAAATCAAGTTACATAACAAATAACACTCTGATCAAATTCCCCACTAACAAGGCATCAGCGTGAATTATTCCATCATAATATGAACAACTGGAGCAAGAGGAAAGCTAAGGTGTTTTGCATTCAAATCCCATAATGCAGACACCACATCAAGGATGTTGAAGAGTCAGTAAAGGCATCCTGGAGCAAATACCAAAGAACATAAAAGACAAGGGGAGATTACAGATGCTGCAGCAAAGAGATGCCAAGGGGTAAAAAGGATTAGAAATAGAAAAAATAAAGTCCAGGGACAGGAGTAAAACATATAAACCAGCAAATCTGTGCATCTAGGTCTTAATTTAGAAAATTCAAGTTAAAGATTCCTGAGTGAGGGTTGCTGCATATACTGGATGTTCACATTTCTAGGAGTGGAAATGTTTAAGTAAAAACACAGCCAAACATACAGGAAATAATAAGCAGTGGAACAAGCAATTAAGACAGTCTTATTAATTTATCAGATTATTAACCTGATAACCTTAACCACCACCAATCTAATCACACAATTTTTTCCTGATACATGCTTTTTGCACAACCGACTTCCTCCCTCTAGCTATTTAAAATACATGCTGATATAGCAACATACTCCTCACTCCAGTGAAAGTGTCTTCATAAGCGAGCACAAGTCAAGGCAGCAGTGTGGAGCAAAGCACACCTTCGCACCCCTGGGGGGGATATCAAAAGCTTCGCATCATGCAAGTGCCTAAATACTACACAAATGCACTATTAAAAAAATCTCCAGACATAATTTTTGATCCCTCCGGTCAAATAGGAGCGTCCTTTGTAATCCGATAGTGGCTAAGTTGTAGCACCTAGCAGTGCAAAAAGGGCAGCATGGAGCAATGCAGCATTTTCCTCTAAGCAAAACAAACAAACAGCAAAGCAAACTTTTACAGTCGAATAGGTTATTGCATGTAACTACTTGCTAGCCACCTCTGGACCACCTCCTGCTAAATCAGAACATTAGTTCAAATGATAGGAAAACTAAACATCTCAGTGTGAACTATTCCAACATGGAAGAACTCAAAGAAATGTGAGTGCCTGAGGATCCAGGGGGAAGTACCTGGCCCTGTTCTTCAAGCTACACCTCGCTCCTCCTGCCAGGAGGAGGTCTCAGGCCCTACCACCTCTGTCTTTATCCACTTCTTCCTTCCCTTCTTGCCATTCAGTCCTGCACCCACCCCTCTTTCAACCATCTGTTATGTCAAAAAGCTTCTGTGAGCCACTTCAAATGATTTGGGTGACTGAGCACTGGAAGAGGTTGCCCAGAGAGGTTGTGGTGTCTCCTTCCTTGGAAATGTCTGGACACAGTCCTGGACACAATCCTGGGCAATGTGCTCTAGGTGACCCTGCTTGAGGAGGGGGTTGGACTAGATGATCTCCAGAGGTCCCTCCCAACCACAACTATTCTGTGATTGTGTGTGATTCTGTGATTAACACAGCAAGAAAATAGCCAGGTTTGGGGGGGGGGGAGTATTTTTTTGCTTATTTATGTTGGATTAAGGAGTTGTATCTGGAGTCCAACAAGTGCTGCTGCTAGTGTGATGAGGGGTGAGAAAGCCTCCCTTTTAGTAGCAGTAAACTAGCAGATCTGAAATCTTTGTTTATACCCAGAATTAGAGCCCAGTTATAAGGGTATCAGTCAAAATATTTCTAATACACACAAGCCACTAAATGATATAAACTTAAAGGCCTTATCACAGCATATATTTCTCTTGCTGGGAACTTGGATGGCACATCTCCGCTTCAGAACACTTTAGAAACAACCTAGTCAGTTAACTTAATTCTCACATCACCTGAAATGAGGGCAAAGAACTTGCCAAAAGTTACAGAGATTCAGTTTCAGAGCTGCTGTAAGATTTCGGGTTATGCCACAGAGTTTGGCTCTTATCTGCCTCCCTTAACCCTCCCAAAAAAGCGCACGTTGGTAAAAGCAGACACGTAGTCAGAACTTGGGTAGGAGAGCATGTCTTGAGCGCTCTGTGGCCATTTAATGAATGAGCAGATGCAGAATACCACGCAATGCAGCATCATGCAGACACACATCAGCTACACTGAGTACCAAAAACATGTAGTTACAACACCAGGAAAACACTGTCAGAGCAAACCGGACCAGCTCAGAGTCACCACTGCCTAGTTCCTGGCCCAACACCAAGCCAGTAATACTGCCCTGCGCTGTTGTGAACACACCAGCTTACTTGGAATTAGTCTAGATATTTTTAACCACACTACACAGTACAAATATGCCCTCAAGCTCTGCGGTGCTAAAGGCTATCTCTGAGCAGACAGATGGAGCTGATTTATTCATTAGCAGAGGTCACATTCTGTCCCTTCGGGTCTGAAGACCATTAAGAACAATGTGGGACTGTAGGAATAGGGTTGCAAAAGACCTAATGAAAAGCCCAGCGGTGGGAAGCTTGTGTCAACTACAGATGCACAGGGCTGCGTTGGACTGTACTGGTGACGAGGAAGTATGACCAGGGACAGGGAGGGACACAGCATCATGAGTGACTATGTGACTTCCATAAGGGCCAAATAAACACACCTGTCCAGCCTAGATCTCTGATTTAGGCAAGTGCGTGTACACCCTAAAACACGGTGGTGAAGTCAGGACGCTGTTCTGTGTGGCAATAAGGAACTGACATTTGTTTACGGGGGCCGCAGTTCAGACAGTGCCAATGTCCGCTAGGGATTTCTCTGAAATTTGGTGGGGTGGAAGCCAGGCAGAGTCAAACAGCTGACCACGTTACAGACACATAACACTTGCTCGATACATACTGGTCAAGAAAGAACTGCCGATGCCCTGCTGGATTCAGGGGAGCTTCTGATATTTGGGGGAGTTTCTGATACACACAGCTGGCCAGTAACCTGTTCAGGCTGTTACACGGAGATACAGTCAGCTCAAACAGTTGGCAGCTTCGACTTCTGAGACTTTACATTTATTTATGGAGTTATGAGTGAAAGTGTCTATGAAACTTTTAAAAATTCCACGTTAAATGCATTTATTGTTATTACAGCCACCAACACATACTGTCATATTGATTCTTACATCATGCAAAACTACCGTAACATGTAGACAACTAACATCACAACAGAAACTATATAACAGCCTTAGCTTGTTAAAAATGATCACCATACAGTAGCATTCTTAATGTTCAGTTTGAAAAGTCCCCATCAGTTAACTATAAACTCTTCTTATGTTGAAACTAGTTGATGCTTCATTCCAAAAATAACTACTGAAGTTGTTAATAAATAAATAAATAAATCACATTGTTTCTTTCCCCCCAGTCAGGTCTGTAGGTCTTTCAAATTAAATATTCGAATATGAAATTTCAAGCCCAGATGAACTCAATCACAAAGTTCCAACAGACCTAAAGGGATGGAAGATTTCACCAAGCGGTTTATCATATAATCGCATTTATTTAACTGTGCTGAAAGTGCTTGGTTCCTTTCCCCCGCCTTTTTTTTTTAATCCTTAAGTGAAAAAAACAGATGGAAGGGGGAGGAGAGGAGGTATTTTGCACAGATATATATTTTTTTTAATCCACAAGATAAATTGAGCACTTTAGAGAGTTACCCAAGAGATGAAACTAAATGCAATGAAAATAAATGACTGTTCTCATTTGTGAGAAATCCAACAAGAGAATGTATAGAAGACTTCCTGTACCTGAAAGCTATAAGGCTGAGATTTTAAAAACAAACAAACAAACAGAGAGACTTTCCTTTTAAGTTTCAGTACAACATGCAAACAACACTCTCATGTGCAAAGGGTACAAAAGTTCCATGCGTCACAGGACATTTGATGAAGAAAAACTACACTCGGATGTTTGACTTGTAAGAAATTAATGTATATTCATACCATCACAATAAATCTGTATCAAAGAGGCAGTAACTGCTTTAATTGTACCTTCCCATGGCCTCAGTGACAGAGTCATCCAGAGGTGCAGTTAGACAGCACCAGTGTTTGTTTTTGTTCTTTTCACAAATACTTTTGCATAAGTGCTTTAAAGCACTGCAACATATTTCCTAATAAGCCAAAAAAAAGCTCAAGAGGTTAACAACATAAATACTGCAATTTTACATCAACCAAAGAAATGAAACATCCAGGGGCTTCACAGAGCGCTGGTGGGAGGCACAGCATGATGCTGACTGCCAGTAACAATATTTACCAGTAATTGTGCTTATGGAGCTTATTATCTCTTGACTCTTTTAGCTGTAAGTGCTCTCTTATGCATACAGTGCAAAATGAGGAATAATTGTATGATCGCATACTATCTTCCCACAAGATCTCTGTCTCATTTAGTAAATGATCTCGTAGGGTAACTACTGTTCAATACTTGGCCCCGATGTACTTAATCTACAACAAAGAGCTCTGTAGAAATATAATAATAATTAAAAAATCCTTCATTGACATCCTGTGGAGCTGCCAACACTACTTTCAAGTTCTTCACAAACTAATTTACCTTGCCAATGCCCAAAGCTACACACAGGGTACTACACTACTATTACTACTACACTACTCCACTGACCGGGGAGTCCTGGGTGGAAAAACAGGCTAATGTGCTCACAAATGGTCAAACAGTCCACAACACAACAGTAGGACTGAGAATATGAAGTGTCTCTTTGCTTAGATTTGCCCTAACAGCTCCCAAATTGCTCTTTTTCTTACCAACAGCTGGGGAAATCGGGACATCCAGGCTTTGGGAACTAAACCAGAGGCTAAAACTGACAAAACTGCCCATTAATTTTAGATTTTAGGCTTGCAATCACGCTAAGAAACATTTCTCAGAAGACTTTGCGTTTTCATCATGCTCTTGATGATCAAAGCACAGCTCCCACTGATTTCAGTGTCAGCTGTGGATGCTCTGTGCCTGCCCATCTGACTGTGGGAGACAATGCTGGCATCCAAAGACAGAGGAACACACAAGAAGCTGCCAACTGTGCAAAGTTTGGTTAAAGTGGATTTTTCAGAATTATAAAGGAGGGCTTCTTCTAAAAATAAGACAGAATTCAGCTCTCCAGAATGGAATTCAGCTTTATTAATAGCAAAACCATAAGTAACATTTAGCAAGACAATGCAAGTAGAGAGTCAGTCCACATAGCACTGCTCCAACTTGAGTGCAAAGCACTGTTTTATGCATTGAATGAATCAGAGCTCCCATGAAAAAAAACAGTATTTAAGCCTATTTAAGCAAAAATGTATTATCCTGGCTTTCCCTAATGTTTGAATGCTTGGCTTTGCATTTCTGAAGTCCCCATAATGTGGATTTTTCAAAACGACAGAAAAAGTAGAACTTCATTATGTAGAAGCCACACACAAACCCCAACCTGAATCACAGGCAGGCTTCAAACCTTCAGGTTTAAGCATAGCCATAACTGACTGTTACTTTCTACCTGGCTTAAAAACTGGGGCAGGAATGAGAGTTCACCAGATGCTTGCAGCAGGGGCTCAGAACTGGCAAAAACTTATCTCTGCTCTCAGTTCTTCAGTGTCCGGTACCACAAGGGCTTCCCAGAAGGCAGGATGAACATGTGCAAAGGCTGTAGCCGCAACTGTGGCATATCCACTGCTCTTGTGACAACAGCCTGTTCCCAGGGCTATTAGTTCACCCGAGGTATGATGTGATGAACACACTCAGCACTGTTGGGCTTTCAGAGGATTTAGTTGTTAACCGTGTTTCTGTTACGAAGTGTGAACTAAGACTTCTCAGAGTCCTCACTGGAGTGAATTTTTATAGGAACAGCAAGAGATGTATCCCTTATCTCAAGGTAACACCGTAGCAAAATGTTACAGATGAAAAACATGTGCTCCTTAGAGTGTCTTGATTATATTAGAGAAAATCTAATTACTGAACCTACTTAGATTAAATTTTAACAGAAGAAGAAAAATATGGTCTCAGCCTGCAGATACCCAGCCACTACAGATGTTTTCAGCCCAAGTCTASCAAAGTTACAAGCTACTGAAAATAGGTTCTAACAAAAGTAAGTGAAGCCGCTGAACTGTAAGAAGCATTAACAACTTTATAGATAAACATTTAGAAAATTCTATAACTCTTTCAGAAGGGCAAAGCACACAGTTTATTCTCCTTTCCAACATCAAGTTACGTGAGAACACTTAGTATTTATAAGGACAATCAGATACACCTCAATGTGTATATTCAGAGATTCATTAAATAAGTAATCAATAATGAAACAAACCCAAGAATCATAAAAAGGAAAGGTCATCAACAGTAGAAATACTTTTTTTTAAAATTCCTTTCATCTCAAATGTAGCAGCCATTGAATTCCCTCCTATAATCTCTGCCTTTTTATACTGACAATTTAAAGAAGTTAACAATTGAGTAATTTTTTAAAAGAAAATCACTGATGAAAGGGTATTATATTCAGAATTCTAGTTGGCAGAAATCATTTTTAAATAGATACCAAAAAGGGAAACATTTGGTCTTAAAAGAAAACTGAAGTTAAACACAACTAAAGTGTAACACTAAAACAATCAATACCATCTTGACTACAGGAATTTTCTAATAAAAAATTTTTCAGCTGAGAAAAATGAATTCCTGCCCATCCAATTACAAAGTTTAAATAGTCTTTTCTAGATTTAGCATGCTTTGTGTCTCACAGCAGGGACAGGATAATAACATGCTCGTAGTCAGTTCCTGCTTAATTGTGAAGCCACAATCAGATGCTCATATCTACTACTATTCTTATGCAGTGAGTTAATGCTTGGTCACTATTCTCCTTCCACACTCGGTAACTGGGCTGGGCTGAAGCTTGCACTAAATTTTTTGTTCACCAGAAGTGAGCTACTTGTCAGGGAAAGTTTTAAGCAAATATTAAAATATCATGAGCTGTTAAGTTTTCTTCATATACAATCTGTGCTTTGGTCAGTCAAAAGCTTGAACTCCAGGCTATGATTTTTTTTCCTAAGTGTAACAGAGTTGGGGAAGAAAACCTCACGTATTAAGCAATTAGTATAATCTGATTTTTTTCAGCGAAATCATTCTTCCTCATTATTACAGAACACTGCAAATTACTCTCCAATATGATTAACCTACTTTGCCAAAGCACAAACAGCCCCGGGGCTATCATGTAACATAACAAAGCAAAATTGCTGCTTGCAAATAACAAAATCAAATCAACATTTCCAATCCAGATGGATACATCTGGTCAAGGAAATGAGTAAGGCAACAAGGAATTTGAATTGGTCTCATCCCTGGAGCTTGGGTTTTGACCCCTGATTGATCACTATGTTTTAAACGAAGCAGAATTCATTAGCCAATGCCCCAAACTGCCCAGCTGTACAGAAGACCCAGCTGGATTCCCTGTCCATGAATTAACTACTTCTCAAAGTAAACTAGGCTTGAGATGATCTTCCAAAAGGATAAAGTCAAAGAAACCAGCATTTTATATTTCTATATTTTATATTGCTCAACAACAGCTGCTTAAAGTGTTGGAGCCATTCAATGTCTAGCCCCCTCCATCCTCCACAGCCAAATTGCATTGTAAGAGAGGCAAACAAAAGGTATGACAAAAGCAGCGGTGCGCTGGATTGCCCTTGCTCCTTTACCAATGTCAGAAGGAATAAACACCTCCTGCAGTGTCCAGTGCCGCTCTTACTGAGCTTTGAGTTCATTGCTTGACTAGAGCTCCAGGTACTAGTCATCTGCAGCATCCACCTCTAGCTACAGGAAATGCCTTTGAGAGCTAGACTTCAGAGGCATGTGACGTAAGCAGTAATGAGTTCAAAACAAAAAAGGTGGGACGCCCAAAATACCTATGTTATCATGACAGTCTTAGACAATAGATTCTAGAAGCTAATGGTTAATACAAATGCCACCGGTAATTGTGCAGACATTGCAACCCTTATGAACYTCATGTTTTATAAATTGTGGCTAAATCATTCTGCAAAAGTTGATGGAGTTTGTAATGGCCACAGAAGGCTACAGGGAGATCATAGCTATTGCAAATGAAGCAGAAATGTTTGAAACAGTCAAAACGGGTCCTTCTAAATTCATGCTAATTATAAAGTGTATAGATAGTCCATCAGAACAGACTGAAGCTGGCTGAAGATATGCTTTGAACTGTGCACTCCATTCCTTTACATGATCTGCGTTGTCTACTTTTTCTGATTGTCCTCAATAAAAGGAGGCCATAACTGCTTTCCACAACTACCACCTTTTGGGATGATGGGTTCATGTTGGCAGAAGCTCAGCTTAGGGTTACACATGTACAAAACAAGATTACCCTGGGCTGAGCTGACAGTGTGCAAGGTTACAACGGCTAAGAATAAGAAAGCATCTATAGAGTGGCACTTCCAGGCTGAAGGCAACTCTGAGTTCCACTGAAAAAAGAATGGAGTTTATAAGAGTTATACACTGCTAATGTTGATTTTTTCCCCTCTGAGAAAGAGGAATCATTACAAGTCTGGAGCAAAACCAAGAGAAGACAGATCATACACTGTTAGAATAAAACAACAATATCCTAATATAAAATACGAAAGGTATTCAATTCTTGTCACGGCTTGTTCCAAACATGAAAGAATACTCAATTCTTGTCACAGCTTATTCCATAAACATAATTGTCTTGACATATCATGAAATTATGCCAACTGATTCCTCCCTATTCTGTTCTCTCTCATCATCATCCTGTTGCAATTCCATCCTGAACCATATGTCACCTTTTCGGTTAAAAGCAGCAGCTATGCAAAATACCAGCTGCATTTCTACATCCCTCTGAACAGCAGACATTATATTAGGTGAATAAGTATCCCCAAGTTTGGAGTTATGACAAACAGTAACAATAATAAAGATCATCTACATTATATGTCCATGTATAAATTCTACTGCACTCTCCATCTGCAAAAGAGAACAGTGATCAAGGAACCATTGTTTAAAGGCTAAATTATTACAAACTTTGTTGGTTTTCAGCTGAGTTATAGTCATAAACTTGTTATTTTCAGTACCCTGGCTATAATATCTATGGCAAAGCCAGCAGAGTTTATAATACAGTTAAGCAATAAAAAATGTGGTGCTTCTATGCCAATGTGTATTACATATTTCAGGGATAGTTTGGGCATTTACAGAGTATAGAGCACCTGGCTGCCAGACAGAATTCGTCGCAGCTGTAAAGCTAGTGGTTTTTGTATTTGACACTACAGACAGTTCTGTAGACAAATAAAAGTACTTTTATAATCATGGCTGCAAGCTTGCTACTTCTCATATGTATCTCATTTCAAAGTCATTACTATCTCTTCAGCAAGTATCGGTCCTCAAAGCATTATAGAAGTCTATTTAAGTAGAGAAACATCCGAATGCTCAAAGTTTTGCTGATATTTACAAAGCTCAGCAGTATCTGAAGATTATTTTAATGTCGGCCAACATGCTTCATTATCTATAAATGCTCAACACGGCAAGACTTCTAAATGCTTCAAATGCTATAAAAAGTAACTTGAAAATTAAAAAAAAAACCCAAAACATAAAACACAAACACATACACACACCCCTTTGGGCTAATCTGTTTTTTGAGAAAAGTAATTTTCCTTCCTTGTCAGCAATGAACTCACTAGGAAAAAATACCAAAAATATTTGATGTGTTATCATCTTACCTTTTTTATTCAATGTGAAAAAGCTTAATGTACTGTGACTCTTAATTAACTCTTTAAGATACAATATTTTATTAATATTTAACTAAATGATGAGTGCTTCCTTAGAACACTGGGAGCTAAAGATGACCTAAGAAGAAAAAAGTGGGTTCATGCATTTTTATGGCTTACTAAAATAGACCTGACTGAATGATTGGCACTAGGAAGTTTGCTCTTGCTTCTTTATATCAAGTTTTGTTTTCTGTGCTTTCTAACAGTCTCTTTGGCAGATCAGGAATTTATTTTAGTCCTTAGCTAAAGGAATAGGATACCATATATCTCATAAAGAGGAAAAATATCCAACCACTTGCCAAGCATATAAGTTAAATATTAACCAAACAATAAAACAGACCAAAATTTAAGCATTTGGATTCTAAACCCTCTTCCCTCTCATACGATCTCTGCTTTCTTAGATTTCAGTTCTTCAGTCATTTGTGGATTGTTCCAGGAAAATGCCCCTCTCTCCAACAAAAACAAGCTAGTACAACAAAATACACTCAATCTTACTGCATGGAGCAGGAACATCAGATACGTTTGAGACACATTCTAGAAAGGAAAAATACATTGGGAGATCAGGGTACACTGAAATCCTGGATTTCTGCTGCCAAAAATAAGACCTCCAAAAAGGCCCTAGGTAAAGCAATCTAGCTGGCAATTAATCCTCTGATAATAATTTTCCAGGAAAAAAAATAAAAATAAAAATAATCAAACTCTGGTAGACCTACCAAACTCATTCCTAACCAGTTAAGTCACTTTTGAATATTCATTCTAATACCTGCCAACTTGCAGGTTGAGCTGCCTCTGCTTCAGAACAGCAACAACACGGTAGCGAGAGATGTTGAACTGGTACAAAGATATTTACTACACCCACCTTTAGCTAGAGGGGAAGGAAAAGAATGAAAACAGGACATCCAGCAGGTTAACAGGAAAAGCAGGAAAAAAAACTGACTAAAAGCATCAAACTTTGCAATGAATATATTCCATTCAGCAGCCAGCTGGGAGACATATTTTAATTTGGTTTCTCCACATATTTATATTTGTAATTATTTCTGTATTTGTTCTTTATATTTAATACGCATGAATTAATATAAATAAAACATATATCTGCTTGCTTGTACATATGTAAATGATGGCAGAATACCTCATGCAGAACTGCCAAGCACTGATATCTCGCACTGTAACTGTCTCCCTAGTCACACAGATGGAAATATGAGTCTTTGCAGTGTGTCTGAAAGATTAATAAATGTTAAAAGGAGGAAATGTTAGGAGTCCTCTATATAAAGCTCTATTCTTAGCATCTCTTAAATCAGTATGATGTTCACATTATTCCACAGGCTGTTTTCAAGGACAGTATGGTTGGAGTTGGTGAAAAACAAATTCAATGGTACAGATTTGTCTGTGGAATGACTATTATTTGTAGGGCCTTGGAGCCTCAGTTAGGAAACAAGGTCCCATTTTGAGTCGTGCCACACAAATGCAAAACAAAAAGATGGTTCCTGTCCCAAACTATTCTGCTTATTAATTATAGGTTGAATCTTCAGAGGATAAAAGCCAATCACTTCTGGCAGGCTATCCTTGAAAACTAGCAATTTGTTTCATATGAGACCCTTTTGCACTGAAGTGATACTCATGGGATGCATAACTAAAGGAAAGATTCGGCACTAAAGAAAATCTGATCTTAATCAGACAAGGGGAACACAATTATAGCAAGGGAGTGATAATATTTAGTGATAATATTTGAGAAATGTTTTCTATGGGCGGAGAACTTTTACATACCTGCTCAGCCATCTCCTCTCCCCTCAAAGTTTATGTCATTTTAACATTATGCTTCCTTCTTACATTTCCCCAGTGCAGTTCGACATGATGCGCGCCTGTAACCTCATTGCCACTGTTGCCCTGACTGCTGGTCAGCTCATCTTCGTCCTGGGCCTGATGGAACTACCCATCATTTCTCAGGACACCCAGTGGTGGGAGGAGGCCATAGCTGCCGTGTTCCAGCTTGCTAGTAAGTACACTTCTTTTTAGGGATGGAAAAAACACCTAGTGCCTATTAAATCCAAGTGGAGTTTCCTACTTTATAAATCTTTTGGGTGACAGTGTGGCAAAAAGGCCTAAAACTAAAAGTAAGTTTATTGCCTCTTAAAAGCTCTCCCCATGAGATTCTGCAGCATCTAGGTGTACATGAATAGGAACTTTTATCTTGGATATATCAGAATGAGTATTCTGCCAACCAAGAAACACAAGTCATTATTATTTCCTCTGAAACCAGGAAGGCACACATGAAAGAAAGAAACTGGTTGCAATGTTAACCCACAATTTAGCAGGCCAAAATATACCAAAGGAAATGTTTGAAAGCATAGCAGAAGGACAGACCAAATTTCTGAAGTCTTACTGAAACGTGATGATATGCTTTTAGCTAATTAAATTTTGGAGCTCAGCTGGATTTTGATGCATGGATACATTTGCAACCTAGCAAATAAAACTAGAGTGAACAACTTGGAAATACTAACAGCTATAAATAAAACTCCCACAGTAATTCTCATGAATAAAGACTGCATACAGAATTGAGCGAGGAAAGGAAGAAATGGTTTTATCTCGATTCCATAGTGAAAGCACTGATCCCAAACTAAACATTTTGCATGAATGCCTTTCTCTAAGTCACAAAGTATTTATTACACCAAGATCCCAATCCTATAAAATATCCATGTGCAAAACTGTCATTCATGGAGTATCATATTCAGACTGCTTACAAGATCAGCTTCAAAATATATCCTTATTATTAATATAACCAACGGGTTATACTAAAATAATGATTTTGGTTTTAGTAATTTCAAATTTTAAAAGTCAGAATATTTAGAATGGCATAAATCCACTGAGACCCCAGGTTTATACTGCTGCAAGATCAGAATCTAGGCCGGCTCATTTACACACAGTTCCCACGGCAGTAATCACCCAGCCAGGATAATGAAACTGAAATGCAGCCAAGAAGAGGAGATTGCAGAACCGACGGTTCTCCGACTCTCAAAGCACCTGAGCCAGCTTCCAGCTGCAGCAAGACCCCAAGCATCAGCACAGCGTTACCAAGAGCTGCACAGACAGCCTCACCGCAACAAAATCTCCCGGCAGCCTCCTCACGTGCAGCATGATCTTTTGCAGCTCTGGATCCCTTTTGTACAGTTCTCCCTGCTCTTTGCCTGCTTTACTCTCCCTCCCTCCCTGCCATCCTCTGCACAGCTCAGCATGCCTGTTTTTCACAGAGAGGAAATGCATTCTGGCCCTGTTTAGATTTGTTGTTTCATTGACAAACAGCACAGTGGACAGCCATGTGCCTTTCTTCTATCAAGGCTGCTAAATTTAGACTAGACCTTTTTTTTTTTTTTTTCCTGTGCTGGAGTCTGTTTTAAACACAGTCAGAGAGAGACTGAAAGGCGCCAGGATATCCCGACACAGGAGAAGGAAATGCCTGCTATTACCTGTTATGCAAGCTGAACCTTGAAATCCCCAGCGCTGGGAGGGGAGAGGGGAGGAAAGCCAGAGTCAGAATGACTAACAAAACACTGATGAGAATGGTTGAAAGTTGTCAAATCAAGGAGTTCATCTGCCTGTCTGTATTCAAAATGTGTGAGGAGATGGATCTGGTGGCTCATGACGGCTACAGAGAGACGCATCAGGCTATATGAATCAAAGCTCTCCCATCTGCAGAAGTGATGCAGTGACTTTGGTGGTAATCCTTGGTCCCCTTCCCCATCCTCCTTTACAACTATGCTACTCTCTCCTTCGCTGTCATCAGATTTTCAGTCTTGCAGCGAGCAACACAAGATTCCTTTTCCATCTCATTAGCTTAATATGTTTTATGTTTAAACAAATTCCTTCCAGATATCTGGAACAACCAGCTGAAGTCTTCTGGAATGTATACTTTTGAATAAAGAAGGAAGAAGGCATAAATCCTGCCCTTATCCCACTATAAAAATTGACTTCTTGGAAACCTCACCAGTTTCCCAAGACGAAGACAGTGCTGTGTGAATTGCTGACTGCCTCAGTAATCAAGGCTCTGCACTCACAGGGCGGGTGGTTCAGAGTACAGCTTGCACTGACAGAAGAGGCTGTTTCCTCTTTCATGAAACCCAACATATGCCTTGTAAAGCTGAGCAACTCCAACTGGCCACAAAAATCATCCCCGTCCGCCAAATCTCCTGGATTGAACCCAGGCGACAATATTTTACACATTATGACTCGTATGTTATTTCTGTCTTTGGTATCAGACAAAACACGCATTCAAACTGCGAGCAAGTCCAACATTTCTGTTGCTCTGATGCAGGATTGCTGCTACATCCAGGACAGTGGGATTTCTTTGAGGAAGGGGAGGAAAGGGAGCCTCCCTTACTCTGTAAGCCACAGGCAACACTTTGCCTTTGAGCTTCCACTCCAAGACGGTAACCTCTCAAACATTTTCAAAGTAAAATAGCAATATAGGGCAAAAGCATCAGAAGAAAAAAAAAAAAAAGGTGGATAAAAAGCTTGTATTTAAGAGCTCTTTGTCCACACGACACAGCCCAAGTTAAATTCCTGTGAAGATCTTCCCTACTTCATCTCTATTAGGGCACAGTCTTTGTGACTGCTTCCCAGGAATCAGCATTTTAGGTGATCACACTCAGCATTTAGGCTGCTTGGCTCAAAGCAGAGCTCCGATTAGACTTTCCTCAAACAAGCCACCTCCTGCGTAACTGTAAGGCAGCTACCCACTAAGTTTCTGCGAAGACCCTCTGCTTTCACAGAGCTGAAATTCAATGAATTTTGGTCTTGTTAAAAAGCTTTTTTCCCTACATGTTCAGCACCCTGGATAATAGAGGGTATTTTAAGGGCTAAAGCCAATGTATTTTAGTCTAGACGGATCATCTGGGCGAGAAGAGCAAACAATATTTAAGAACATACATACTTAGATCTTGTTAAAAATTTCCTGAGCACTCACTATTTATTTATTACACTTTCAAATAAGCTATCCTGCCATATACTGAAAACATAGGTACCCATCTCCTCTTTTCTCTTTTTCAAAATCCAAATGCTCTGGGGAATTGTTCTGGAATTTCTCATCCTGTAGGAAACTTCAGGAAAGACAGATCTTGGATCATGTCCCCTCTCATTCCAGCACAGGTTTGATCTCTAACTTTCATCCTGACATATGTCAAAAAATGCTGAATGCTGAAAAGTTGCTGATAAGCACAGGCCACTGGCAGAATGAAATCTATAATTACGGAGGAAGGCTTGAGGATAAGTCTCGGTATTGCAATGTCGACCAGCAATTTACTTATGTTTTATCATCAGAGATGCGTGGGTCTCATTATAGTCTCCTGAGGTATGAACAGAAGTCCTTTAAAAACAAACACACACACCCCCCAAACTAAACATATTGTATTCCAAACTCTATCACAGTTTCCAATAGACCATCTCTGATCTTGCCAGAGCTTTTGATGACTCCAGGCACCACTGGTTTTTCTTTTCACTTCTGCCACCTGCACAAGCATTTGACAGTCATTCAAAAAGGATGGAGCTCTAACAGAAAATAAAGCCCCAGGAAGCAGAGAGGAAGGAAAGAAGAGAGGAAACAGTGTTACTCCAGGGACCGCAATGGGATTCACACAGCTCCAAAGCTCCACAACCTCACACCTCCCAGTTCACAGGAAAGCAAGCTGTTTGCTTTGGAAAAGGAACGTGGTGAAAATGGAACCGGCATTGTATGTGGAATTTTGTGTCAATGCTCCGAAAATTCTCTCAGGGGATTTTGTTTTTTCTGTTTTTTTCCAAGGAACAATTTCAGAGTCAGTACGTTGAATGTAGGATGAATAACAGAGCTGACAGAAGAGCAATCTGCAAAGGGAAGTCCATACTAACAGGACAGGGGGCAGAGAGGATTTCAGAGAAGATTAAACTACTACAAGCAGTAACTTGCCAGACTAGATCAGACCAAAGGGATTCTAGCCAAGTCTCCTACCTTGTACAATAGTAAGTATCAGAGACTTTAGAGGGGAACATTAGAAACATAATGGGGAAGATGTGGGGTAAAATATTCCTCACATTAGGTCTCATCCTAGTTTCAGAAAGTCAAAGATTGGTATAAACCTGAAGAATAACAGTTAATATCCTTTCCAAATAATTTTCAGCATTAAATTACTTTAATACCTAATATCCTGAAGATTAAAAGGAAGTTTTGTGTCCCCACTGAGCTTGTCATTTACAACCAAATAAATTGCAATTTTACTTCTCTTTTGAATTTCAGGCCTTGCATTCCAATTTTTTCTACCGTGCTTTTTTGCTGACAGTGTATTTCACTCCAGATCCCTAATGTATCACAAGAAACCTGAGTTCATACATACTCTGCACTATAAAACCTAAAAGAAACAATTGTTAGACCACTTGTCTTCTCTTTTCTTTCCGAGTACTACAACTTTGGATCTGCTGATATCTAGAAAATCTTAATGCAGAACAGAATAGCAAAGCAGTCACTGGAGAAAAAAGCTCAAGATAGTCATGATAGAAACGCGATCCTGTTTTCTGTATTACTTCCTTCCACCTTTTTCCTCCATGACACCCAAGGCACATTTGTTCTAAGACATGCTCTAACTGAGCTGTAAACCTAATGCTTCCTGAAAAGGAAGCAAATAAATGAAACACTGCAAATAATCTAAAAATCGTAAAGAAAAAAGACAGAATTTGACTGGCTGATTTGTCGTAAATGTTTTTGTTGTTTCACACCTTTTATTTCACCTCAGTGCCAAACTTGTACGTTCTTTATCTGGATTACAGACCTCACAAAAAGTGACCTTGCTTTCAAAGAGGTCTGCAAAATGAACTGCAATTGCAAAGATCTTAAACTATGTAAGCTCGTTCTGCTCATTTGGACTGAAATGGCTCACATGAGCAGCTGAAGCAGCAAACTGGAAAGGGCGGTAGCTCTCAAGAAGCATACTGAACTCTTCAACTGGTATAGCCACAGCAGGAAGAAGACTTGCCGATATTCTTCATGTCTAAACACAGATATGAGTAGCTGGCAATTTGTTATAGCATCTCAATGTCAAGGGCACATATTCTGATTAGAATTATGGTGTGCAACAAATATCATACCAGGTAAATACCACTTGGTTATGCAAGTATAAGGAATATATTTTATGACAGACAATGCTAGAAATAATGCAGTAATGCAGAGGGAAGCATGTCAAATGACAAGAAATTCTTCAACTCAAATATCTACCTCATTGCTTATGAAGATGGACATCATGTATACATAGAGATGTCTCCTAAAAAAGTCTCAAACTAGAGATCAAAAGCTATGTAACTATTATTCTTTGATGCATCAGGAGATGAGGAAGAAAGAGCTCTTGGAAAATTAGTGAAAACAGCTCATGCTTCAAGTCAAAAGATGACCACTAAAATTCCCAGGAGGATCACTTGCCAATGCCTGCTGCTCTCCACACAGGTCGTCTTTGCTCAGGCTGATGAGGGTTCTTACCTGTGTCTGATTCAAATTCAACTTAGGTCAAAGGCAGAGATTTCACTGACTCCAGCTACCTCTGAATCAGGTCAGAAGTGCCAAGCAATGTTTGCAGTTAACTTTCAGTGTGAACATCTGCACGTTCATCCTTATATAAACAGCAATTACATCTAATTCCTAGGGAATGCTATTCAACTTTCTGCTCAAGGACTCACATTATTTCTAAAGAAATCTCCAAAAGCAAGTTCACTGCCAGTAAACCTAAACTTACTCGACAGTGCTTTGCACCTCCCATTGAAGATTTCCACCAATATAAAGTAGAAACCACTGCCTTACACTGACTAAATCTCCCAACCTTATCAGGTTAAAGGCAAAGAGGGATTGGCAATCTGTCAAGCAACAACAAAACGTAGTAAATCCATTGTAATTCAGTGACGAAAAGTGAAGGACAAGAGGGCCTTATTGCCCTTCAGAACCTTTGTTACTCCTAACTTGTTTAATTCTAGATGTCATGTTCTACTTCAAATCCTCAGAAGGGCATTTTTATTGTACTCAGCAATACCCAGTTGAAAACTCAAAGGCCACTCAAGACTTTCTGGCATTATAAACAAAACCCCCATACTTCTATGGCTTTCAGTCTGGTGCTACAAAGAGGAGCCAGAATCTATTATGGAAGCTCCACACTTAATTTGCACTGTAACAACTGTCTTTTGTGCCAAGCAGACACAGGAAAAGGGGTTCATTTATTAATCATTTACATAAGCCCCACAGCAGTCACACTTTGGGAATCTATGATAAATAGAAATCAAATCTTTGATAAAGAAAACTGAGTTCCTGCCATTAGCTCATCCAGGCTTGTGACTCACAGCAGCTAAATCATTCCCTGTAGAAGTTTAACGGGTAGGTAGAGAAGGGGGTGAAAAAATTGCAGTTCTGCTGTACAAGGGGAGCCTCCGAACTCAGAAAAACAGACAGGCTGCTCTGTTCTCTTACTTCTCCCTCTTCCTGGCAGAGAAAGTCACCTTAAAAGAGGGGCTGTACAGAGGAGAATTACAGCCCTTTCTTGCACTGAGCTACTGCGCTGGCTTTTTCATCCAAAGAAACAGCCCACTGTGCCTACTCTCTTGCACAGCAGAGAGCTGGGGGATAGGACTGTATTTCCTGAGGCAAATTCACACTGTTCCTGATACAGGCTTGCTGGCAATCCCAAAAAAACCCACAATGCAGAGTTCTTTGACTGCATTATCACTGCACTAATAAAAGGAGGGATGCAAATCAAGGCGGGGGGATCTGAAAAAGCTCTATCATGCAAGCAAAAAGTGACCAGGAGAGCTCTTCTAAAGTGCTAAAACTCTGAAATTGGCTTATAGCCAGCTACCAAACAGGAAGTTCAGTGTTCAGATCTGAAATGTAAGTTCAAAAAGTAACATTCTCCCAACCCACCCCCACTGACACAGTCCACACGGTCCCAACCAAAAGTCTTCCTAGTGAATTCGTTATCTGTTTCCTTCCCCAGCGGAAAAAGCCCCCCCCCCCCCAGCCAGGCTTGTTTTGCTAAGGTTGGGAAACAACTAGAGATAAACAACGGCTCTATGGGAAAATAAAGTACTTTTAAGTAATCTCATCAGGGTTTTTAGCAAAGATCTGGCCTCTGTGCAGACTTTGCACAATGCACAATAAAATGACCTGAATTTGACTGACGTGCATTTTTTCCCGAGCGTTACTATCCACTAACGAAATTAATTTAGGGCAACATAGCTATGTATCTAGAACTCTGTCATCTCTACCAAACAGAAATGAAACTAAGCCAGACCAAAATATTTAATATTTTCATAACCAAATTCAGAGTGTTAAAGAACTACTTCCCATCTTCAGCCCTCCTAAAATAAACAACACGGACTGAAAATGATACTATTTTAACAGATATTTGAACTGCTTTCCAATAGGAGATGCCCTTTGGGACCCAGATCTCTCACCTTATCTTCTTCCCCACTCCTTTTTTAATACAGAGACATGTTATAAAACAAAAGGTTATTAATAAGGGAAAAAAAATGTACTTAATCTTATTCTGCATTTGACTGCTGAAAATGTAAATGGGAGTAAAAAGGCATCACGAATTCAGAGATAAAAATGACTGATGGCAAGCAGAGCAAATTTCTGATTATTTTTACTAGACGTTACCTATGGGAAATAGTCTGGGAAACCAACTATCTCCCTCCAGGTATTTTAATGGAATACTGAAATTTAATTCAGACATTCAATTTTTCTAATTATTCTGAATACAGAGCTGAATTCTGCATTAGTATATTTACAATAACAACTGAGTTATACCCAGGTTACACAGCCATCTGCAGGAGTAGAATCCCAGCACCACTTTCCATACAGTAAGTTCACACAAAAGTGATGCACTAACTGAATATTCAGCAATACTCAACAGCGACAGATTAAAATGTTGTCACAGCTTGCCAAATATTAGTAACTGTCACAGTGAAGGCAGTAAACAAAGCAAGAGATACTGATCTCATGACAATACTTTGTTTACATATGTCAGTAAAAATAAAGTCAAACTTCAATTTTATTCTCTTTCATTACAGAAATTAGATATTATTACATCAAGGCACTAGGATTTGCTTGCTAGCAACCAAATGGTACTCATGTAAGTGGCCAGCCCTAACGTTTCATCCACTAAACTGGCAAAAGAGACCACTCCTCAGACACAGTCATATCACAGAGTCCCAGCTGAATAAAAATCTGCATTCCCTGAGAGAGAGCAACCACTGATGAGAAGAACCAGAGTAGCGCAAATAAATGAATTGAGGATGTTTGATCAGGCATTTACAGAACAGACTTGCTAACTGTTTCAACTGAAGTCTTTGCTGGTGTTCAACAAGACTGCTCCAAGAGCAAGCAAAACATGTGTAGCACATATGCAAAACCTCTTCTCTCCAAGTAAACTTTGGGGGTCTTCGCATAAGGTTATCTTTAGAAAAGCAGCATTCATCAAAATACAGATATCATCCTTTACGAACTCAATCTTTTTGGATCAATACAATTTCTTCAACCTTTGCTCCTGAGTTCCTACATTTATAAATCTAGTATCAGGCCATGCTAATATGAAATAAGGACACTGTAAAATAACATTCTCAGCAACGTTTGGGTTCCAGAGCTCTCCCTAGTCACTTCTACTGGCAGAACTGTAAAATCACTCAACTGTGAAAACTCTCTAAAGTACTATGCTTTCGCTCTCCCATGGCTATCATGTTTTTCTGTCTTCTTAAATGTCAGTTCCTGTCTAGCCTGTGGCAAAGTATTCTAAACAGATTCTGTGTTTTTTGCTCAAGAGCTCCAGTGAGTCACTCCTGCTATCTGCCAAGTCAGGGAGCTCTGCAAGCGACCATCTCCCAGCTCCCTCCCGCTCAGACACTGGCACAAAACTGCAAAAGGAGAGAAAGCCTGTGGTGGGGTAGGCTGCTGGTCTGAGCTAGGGTTCAGGCAAAGGGCCTGCAAAGGGGAAGAGTCTTGCTAGCATAAATAGTTTTATTTTGGATACTGTAAGAAAGCCTTACTCCTTTTTCCTGGTGGATAATTCCTCCTTCAGATGGAAGGGAGCTCATGAAGATGGCTCATCTAGCACACTGATGTGTAGCCTTTTAGGACAGTAATTGGCCATAAGTCATACATAAGTAAGAGAGAAAATGGCAGGTAATATAATTAAAAGTTGTGTGCTTAAAAAAGTTTAAATCTTGAAAATATTCCTACAGCATTTATTTACCTCTGTAGTACCGTAAAATAATATATATAAACCTACTGCTGCTTGCCTTAGCCAAATGAGCAAAGAATGGTGCAAAACTCATGCCCAGGGGAATTTAGCTCTCACAAAGGCCAGGAGCCCTAAACGTTTTTCCCAGCAGGTTTGCACCAGCAGATCTGACTTCATCAACTGACTGATCAGTTCAGAAACTGGAAGCGCTAATCACCCAGTATTTCCATACGTTAGAGATAAATACCTGTAAATCTGCACTGAGGAAGGCACCAGTCATAATTCAGTAACAGGAAATTATGTGGCTATTGCATTCAATCTGCAGTCATTGACTGTGCTATATTTTATCTGAAGCTACCCTAACAAGCTGGTTATTGCTGTACAAATAAAACATGAACTAAAGTCTGCCGAGTCAGTGGAAAGGCTGCTACTGATATCAACTAGCTTTTGATCAGATTGTCTCCAGTTCTGTGCAACTATATTGAAGGAAACGCTGAAAAGAAAAGTAACATATTAGAAGGCATTGGAACACCTAGGAGGGATGCCAGTATACTGTCACCATGCCCACACCTTTGCTCAGTCCTGATTCATAATCAAGATTTTAGACTTCTTATTCCCTTGCGGTGTTAAAATGTCAGCTGGCCTGTGAACCACGCAGAACACTGCCTTTTGACTTGCTGGCAAAATGAGCTACTCACAAGCTGTGCATCATCTTTGTGAAAAGGAAGAAAGCTGCAAGACATGCTTCATAGCATCAGCGTTACTCTATGCAACTGGTCTTCCTGTACTCAGCTGTCTCTGCTCACAGAGCCTGAAACAAATAATGTGAAAATGCACATACACTGGAAAAGAGTGACTGAAAGGAAAACTGATCTCATACAAACTTTTGTCATGTGCCAGACAGACTCATCAGTAAGACGGGTCTCTTGACTTCTTCCTCGGTGCCCTGCTTCCTCTGGTAATTTTAAAACAGAAGAAAAAGAAACAGGTCCCTAACCTGGCCACAGGAAGTGCAAACAAACTCCCTCTCTCAATTTCCTGCCTTTATCTGGGAAAAGTAGTATCTGTCATCCTTCGAAAAGTGGATTGCAATCTGTAGAAGAGAAAAGCATAATTGGTATTTATTTGTATTATAAGACCTAAAAGAGCTCAGATTTAGATGAGGAGATACAACTTCTCTATAAACACATGGCAACAGACACACACTGCTTCCACAGGATCACAGCTGTGAAGTACAAAACAAAACATGGGAGAAAAGAAGTTTTCTCATCTTGCTTCTAAATATGGRGAATGAAGTCATCTCAGTGGAGAGTTTAAAAACTGATGTATTCCACAAATAACACAGCATCTCTCTCCCCCTCTCTCTCAAGCGTGTACCTCAGGAGAAACTGAACTCAGAGGAAGCATGCAGTAGTGAAAGCATTACACTGGAAGTGAGGGAAAACTATTTAATTTTTCAGCTCTGCCAGTGTCTTCTTGTATGCCATTACTGTTAACAATCCAGAAACAGAATAAAGTTGTATAAGACCCAGATAACACCAAACACCAGTCACTTGAATTCAAAAGCAAGCAAGGGAGACATCACAGAAAAGGAAGAGCACAATTAACTAGTTTGGGGGACAAAAGTAGTGTTCTGTGAATGTTCAAAAAAACAGGTGTCAACTTCAGTGAGGACTTTGAATGCACAGGGAGAGAATATTTCCACTTTCACACGACGATGCTAGCAATCAGCTGAGCATATGAATATTATCTCCTTCAACAATTTTAGCCTCAATTTTTTTCAAAGACATTAACAGATAATTTGCCTCCAACAGTCTGTACCATTCAAGGATGTAGATAACATCTGTCTGGCTTCAAGAGAGTAGTATTTTAAAAAGGACACTTAATCTGATCTAAGACATGTCATCTATCAGTGATTACTGAAAAAAATGAAGGTTTAAGCTTAATTTGTCAAGAAAAGCTTCACTATGTTTCCATCTCAATCATAACTCAGTATTTTATCAAACAGAAAACAAGAAGCAACTTCTTAACCAGTATACTTAGAAATAATGCTAGATGACCTGTTAGGATCCCATCTCCAATTCAGCTAATGTTAAGAACACAAATGGCCTCCTAAATAAGCCTGCAGACTCAACTTGGAGCGCTAGTGAACAACTGTTGCACAAGTCAGTGGTTTCTGTAACTCAATTAAGTTAATGTGCTCAATGCGGTTACATTTTCTCCCACATAAAAGTAATTCACTGAACAATGAAATGACTACCATATTTCATGATGCCCCAAAGAATCTTACTGACCAAATCAAGGCGTTATCTTAATTGCTGTCCTTACAACTGATTCATCAGTCTAAAACCCATCTGGAGCATGTTAGGCTTTCTTCACAGCAGATGCTACTGCAGAGTGGCAAAAGAGCAGGAAAGAGCTACTCCTTCTGTAAGAATCTATTTCCTCTTCATATATCCTTAGGAAGGACGGCCTCACTTCAGACCATCTCTGGTACATGCCATCTCTGACACAACGCTACTTTAAGAGGATGAGGTGTAGCAAGCAGCTATGGGAGTTACAAATCACCTTTTAGGTAGACACAGGAGAGCGGAGGATGCCAGACATTTCCTGAATTAGTACTCATTCTATGCTAGTTTATAAGGAGGACTCAGCTTTCTCAATATTGACTCTCAGAATAAGTGTCATGTCTATTTAAGTGGCGATTGATTTTTTTCCCCCCTCATATTTGTCTTTCATTTCCTTACTCTTTATTTTTCACCTGTGTATACTTTTTGTCTTTTCCATCTTCACTGCATTACTAGTACTCTTTCTAAACACAAATTTGATACGATAAAATCAAGTGAGTGTCCCCTGTACCCCATTTAAAGCATTGCATTATATCTGTGGGAACAATGTTTCCAAGCAGTGCAGCTCACTGCGAAAGCAGAGCATTCAGACGCTTGCACTTAGGAAAGAATGGCTTGTCCTTGCCCATGAACTTAAGGAGATGGTATCTACAGATCCTTCTGGCTGTTTATGGGCCCGTGTTTATTTTAGCCTTCCTTCATGAGCAGGCCCTTCTGTCCATGATACTTCTGGCGTTACAGTAGCAGTTAAAGTTACGTGTGTAAGGAGAACGAAGAGGAAACCTGTTCTTGGTTAGTGAGACATCTTTGCCTCTTTGTATGTTTGTTTCAACCTAATTAGATCTATAAACTACTTCTCTTAAAAGCTGAAAGTAAGTTCATTTGGTTACAGGGATAGGAAGAAAAACTAATACAAGGCACAGAGGACAGAAAAGTAATTGTGCACTATTGATGCATTCTTCAGCAGAAGGGCAGTCTTAATAACATAAGAAAGTGGTAGTCAAGGGATTTAGTTTCTGTCCCTTGTTCTAATACAGACTTCCCACAAGACTAGAAAAGTCACCTCATCTGTGAAATAGGGAATACTATTATTTAGCAGTGGTGTATATCAAGAAAAAGGTGCAAAACTCTTCTTTCAGTGTTTGCAAATCACATTGTGACATCTGGATAGAAATACTAGCTAAGTGCAGCATTATTACTTGATTACCAGCTTTTAAGGGAATTGACTACTGTGCTTAAGGTTAGGCAAGGAACAGAAACCTTGCCTTTGATGGCTTCTGGGGGCATAGTATTATTCCTGCCTGGTTTATTCCCTCATAAACACTTTTTTCCAGCACAGAAAAAGTGGGGCCACGGGTCCAACTTATTTTGCCCTTTTTTTGTCTGCTGTATGTTTTTTTTTTAATTTCTGTAACATATATTCTGCTATTCATCATCTTTGCAGTTCATAACAGTGGCTTGCCTTAAATAAAAATTTTACAGTGCAGAAGTACAGAATAACTGTACTTTTGAACAAAGGATTTTCATTATTATTACTATCAATATACCTGTTTGTTATGTTGGCAGTGGGAATAAGAAAGTGAAACAAGAGGATGGGGGGGGGAAAAAAAACAACACACACAAGAAACAGTGCAGTGGGAGTAAGAAATTTAAATCACAGTGAAAAGATTTAAACCTAACATTAAGACTTCATTTCAGGCATCCAGACTTTGCATAAAACATCACCCCGTCCAAATATGCCTTAAAGAATACATACAGCACTTCACAAGAAGGATGGAAGAGACTTACGGACTCATGAACAATGGCCTAAGACATCTTGCCACTAGAGAAGTTCAAAAGAATAACTCATTAAAAAAAAAAAAAATTCTTTCCCATTCTCCTTGCAGGTTTCGTTCTGGTCATTGGATTGGTGACTTTCTACCGCATTGGACCATACACCAACCTCTCATGGTCTTGCTACCTGAACATCGGAGCGTGTCTTTTGGCCACACTGGCAGCTGCCATCCTCATATGGAACATCCTTCATAGGCGAGAGGACTGTATGGCACCCCGGGTCATTGTTATTAGCCGCACCCTGACTGCTCGATTCCGCCGTGGCCTGGAAAATGACTACGTTGAGTCACCATGCTGAAAGCAGGGACTTGAAAGGGGAAGAGATCTCCAAGGAGATCTGCACTGGAGTTGTTTTCTATAAATATATGCTATAATTTAAAACTAAGGGTTGAAGGACATCACAAAGCTCACTCTTGTGGGCAGAGGCCCTCAATTATTATTTGGATGGGCTCCATCTATATACATATGTATAATGCACATAATTATATATATATATATATTATATTATATTGCCCTCCTCCTCTGCTGTACAGCACAGAATATCGGATTGTCAGAATCCTGACAACTTCACAGCTACACATAAGTGGGGTTCAGCTGTAGCAGACAGAGTGTATGTGGTGATACTACAGAAAAGAGGCAACCACACACATTCTCTTTCTGCCTGGATAAAGTTATCTTGCTCCCTAATGATGATGCAAAAAAGCTATAGAAGACCACTGATAATCATTCTTCCTTTAGAGTTAACAAACAGGCAAACTGAGAAAGCAGAAAACTCATTGTACAAGTGATGATTTCTAGCAGTTTAAATTTCATTTATCTTTAGTCCCGTCATCTCATCCATCCACTCCTCTTCAAGGAATTTCTAATTAGCTGCAACTCCTACTTCCAAGCCAAAGCATGATCCACATAGTATAAAGCAAAAAGTGCAATTCCAATGATTTTAATTGTAAAGTAAGGGAATGAAGAAGAATTAAGTTGCATTTTTTCCAGACACTTCTTCTGTATCCTGAAACTGAGGTTTGGGATTATCTTGTTGGTATAAAGACATGCTATTAACAATGAAAAGGGTACCCAGCTACAACAGGTCACACGTGGTACTGAAAATCTACTTCAGTGTTATGATGTGACAAGAAGGTTACCTGGACTCCCTAATAATCCCTGTTACTATTAACTCACCTTATTGGAAAAGATTACTAAAAACACTTATTTCAGCCCAAATGATTTCCTTCCCAGCTTGCGTTCATATTTGCAATGACATTTCCAGATCAGAGTGCTATGTCGGGATACCCAGCTCTGCCCATCAGTGGTCAGAGGCACAGACACGCTGAATATTGGAGACTTTATCTGCCACTGAAGCACCCGAACTGGAGAACTAGACATATATACAAGACTTAGCCATGAGAGAAAAAGACATGCCTGGTACCTTAACCTGGTAGTGAAATGAAAATAATTAGCACCCTCAAAATTAGGCATAATGTTTATAAGCTTGACCCCTATAAGCACAAGGGCTCACAAAAGCCATGTGCATGTGACTTTCAGGAAGAAAACCAACAGGTCAAAAAACCTATGGAAATACCTAAAATACAGGAACTAGAGGCAATGACAGATGTTTGAAAACTCTTATGGATGCTACTCTGAGCACAGTTACCAATCAGTTTGAAGGATCACGAGCTGTGAATGTTACAAATTCTTTAGGACTGCTGTGTTGCTCCCAGTTGAGTTTGTTGCTTTTCTTCTTTATCATAACTGCCACCATACTTTGCCACACTTTGATAAAAAGTGATCATCAAGCTGGCTCTTGAGTTCTGTTCTGCACCCAGTTCTGATGTAATAAGAAACTCAACCCCAATTGCCACTCTGCACCATGTTCAAAGTGAGCAACACTCTGCGGAGATTGATGCTCTAGAACAAGTGCTTTGTTCTAGATTATCAGGGTACAATACCATAAAGCTGACAAAGAGTTTCTTCTAACAGTAGGTTTGTAAAAACCAACTAAGATTTGTATTCGTTTGTCTGCATTACTTTCTGGAAAAGCTCTATGTTTTCTAGAAATAACATGCTATAATTAATTGCAGGTTTTTTTAAAAATAAGATATTGGAATATTTAAAAGACATTATATTATTTCTTCTAATATTGCAATATCCATATTATAATAATGTACATTTAAATTTAAAAATCAGCTATATGGTCGGTAAATTCGTAATACTTGGTATTACTGTGATTATTTTAGATGTATAAATAAAGTTGTGAATGTTCAGTTCTCTCCTAGTCATAATGTGTTTTTTTTGCCATTCAGACACAAAATAAGGTCAATCATTATCAATCCATCTTTTCCTTGTTTAGTAAAAAAGAATCCATATAGTTTACAACAACACCTTGTAGACAAAGAAAAAACAGAGACTACATTAAAAGTCCATAAGGTAAACATTTCATCTTGTTCAAAAAATGAAAGGGAGAATGAAAAATGAGAACTTCATACAAACTTTTAATAAAAATAAACTCTAACCATAAAGACATACATATAAATACTTACAATACCTTTTGATCAGCTTTATGGATCTGAAGGCCTCATCCATGTCTCCAGCAGTCAGATGGAAGCTGAAGTTCAGCATGGCATCCCGTGTAGTCTTATCACAGTCCCCTAACCCAACAAAATCTCTCATGGGTCTTCTGGCAACCATTTGCGAGATCTTTATTGAGCCAGACTCTGCTTGTCCTTCTGTCTCAGCTTCTCCTGACTAAAATGAGAATGATATCATTTAGGTACCAAGCAGGATAAAACTTACTCCTTCACATGTCTGAAGGATGTTAATTACATGATTATTTCCACTGGAGTCCAAGTTTTCTACTTCTGTGGGACTATGATCAATAGTGAATAGTCATGACACTTCAGAACTTCAAGCCTCCATAAATACGGAATGTCACAAAAGAGATTAGCATATCATGACATATAATGAACAACCACAATACTTCATCACTAATGTTTAGGAGATACGAGATGCAGCAATGACTATTATAATTAAGACTACAATAACAACTATTCTTTTAAGTCCTTGAATTTCTGAAGATTTCAGATAAACATTTGCAAGCTTAGTCTCTTCTCAAAAATGAGTCTGTTGTTCTAAAGGTAACAATTTAGACCCAATTCTTTTATTCTTGCCTGCACATGAGATAAATACTAAACCTCGGATTCAAACCATTTCCTGTCCAATTGACAGTTCTGGAACTTCTAGAGTTTCGGTAACAGGAGAAACGGGTTTGACTACGATTTGGGAAATTTCTGGAACAAGAACAGGAAAGGCATTATAATGAATAAGAAGAAACCTTTCTGTGAAACCCTGAGCTGAAACTCAGTCAAGTAAGACTTGTTGCATCAACTTCATTTTATTTATTTAAAACAACCTCTGTTATAAACTGAATCATGTTTGCAACATGAATTACTACATAACAAGTAATTTAGCCATTAAAATACAGTAAACTACTATAGGAAAAAATGGAAACAGAAGAGAGAAAAGTAGGATGAAGGAAGAGGAGCAGAATAATGCAATTATAGATACTTACAGGTTTATAGACACATCCTCTCTGAAAAAACAACTAATAGCAGCAATAATCCATACAGAGAAAAAAAGAAAGAGATGTAATATCACAGTAAAATAACATGAGACATGATGGGGGAAGGAAATGCAGCAGATAGTCTTTGACCTTTCATATTAATGGGGGGAAAAAAGCAAAATAAAGTACAACTCTAAAAGCTAGGTCTGCATGGGAAGATTATTGTACATAGTCTATTCTTTGGAAAGGGGCTACATTGCAAAGTACTGCTCTGAATCTAACTACATTGAAACAGGAAAGTCTTGAGAGAATTATTAAACACAGTCTTTATCTACTTATATGAGGTGAGATTTATGGGATCACATTGGTCTGCCTGTCTCTGCCTTATTCAGAGGATTAGAAGTATCATTAACATCACGTTCCTTCAGACTCTACAAAAAAGAAGTGTTTTGGTAGAACAAACAGACTCCGTTAGCTCCTCCTGGAAAAAGACAGCAGTACAAATCACCATTTTAACAGACAACAAGGAAATCAGGTCAGAGCTTGACCTGAGATCCATTCTGTAAGCAATAAGTTTCATTATTTCCAGGTAACTACTAATCATCTTAACATACAAACAATTTTGAATCCACATTCAAGTTTCCAAGAAGCTATAGGATGCATTCCTGATATTTTTAGCAAGTAGCCATTCAGTGCAAGATGAGTATTCTTACTCTCTTTGGTATTCTGTGGGGATTAAGTTCAACGAGAAGTGGGTTGCTTATTCTGAAGTTAAAGAAATGCCCCCTCTTATGCCATATGCAAGTTTGACACACACATATATTCTCATCTTATATACAATAGAAATGGTGACTACATACAGTAGAAAGACTTTTTTTTTTTTTTTTTTTTTAAACATCCCCTTTTTAATTGCATTTTCTGGTAAATGCTCTGTCTCCTGTGCTTGCACAACACATTTAGTTTGCAATACCCATGAAAAGCCAGTTCAGTACAATTTCCACAAAACTGCCAAGTATACCAATACTAGAATGATATTTATATTACTGCTACATGTGATGCAGCCACCACCACTGGAGTTGCACCTTACTCCAGACTCAGTTTGATTAAAATTGACAGCTACAACATTGAAAAAGTCTAAGTTTATGGAAGGGGAAGGAATTGCAAAGGATTTCCTCACCTTTTTTGCAAAGTAATAATGTGGCACCTCAATGCCCAAGAGAACCTGGTAGGATGAAGGCAATGGAAAGCTTTCCTGAAGCAAAAGGCCATGCTCTTCAGTACTGAAGAATGATATAATCAAAACATCCAGCTGGAAAAGGAAGTGAAGTATTGTTTTGTTTTTTATGGTGCAATATCCTTCTTTCATTTTGTTTTTATTTTCCATTTTCACTTGGCAGAACCTTCTCTTGAAAATAATACAACATACACATTCACACATACACACCTGCTGGAGAGGGCAGAGCTGCAGGCTTCCTCCTTATAATAAGTAGCCAACAAGTCATTGCACATTACAAATTGTGTTCCTGCTGCAGAGGGCCAGTCACCTCTGCCTTTCAGGAACCAACCTTTCCACCTCTAAAGAGGGAAGCCCCTGGCAGCAGACTGCTAATCTGGAAGTCTCTCTTTGAGAGATCTGACTCAGACTCAAAGAAACACAATTTTTTCCAACACTTTATTTTTAATGTGGCATTATTTCTGCCATAATTTCAGTAGCTCACTGACTGCTGAGAGTTATTAGGGAATATACTAGCCATGTAAAAACAGTTTCTGTAATGGTTTAAATATTGACCTGGCTTAAGCCAAAATTAAAGCATTTTACTCCTAATTTGTTAAAGAATAAGCACATAATTAAAAGTGCTTTTGAATACGGACCAAAAAAATAGTTATATTCATTTTATATCTTTTTATTTGTCAAAATTATGTAGAAACCAAACAATTTTGTTTCTTTACGTTAGAAATACTAGGTTGAAGTGTTCCTCTCTGCTGGAAGACCCCAGCAAGGTCTTTTGAGACACCCGTATTCCTTTTCACATTGATCTTTCCATGATTTTTCCAAGTCATTCAATCAATAAAAGAAACAAAGCTTTCTATTTCTAATTGGGAGAGATTAAACTAAAATAACGGATGAATCTGAGCACTTTAAATCAACATGGACATTTTAAAATCAAAGGAATATTGATGAAAATGAGACAGTTTTGCACAGACAAAATGGAAAGGAGTGCTTTAAGCACATTAGCAGGGGAAGGGGGGAAATTGTTCGTCAAATGAAATGGCTCTTTGATTAGATTATTTCTGAACAATAAAAACAAAATATTTTTTGCTATTGTAAAAAGAAAAGAGGCATAAAATACAATTTGGGAAGTACTATAACAATGTACAAAGTCTGTCCAGAAGAGCAAAAGATAGTAAAAACTGAGCAGGAAGGATATACTGACTTCACTGTCCACCTTAATAGTAGGGTCCCCATTATTCTGTCAAATCAATCCTTGCTGCTAAAAAGTGGAGTCAAGATATAAAACCTGCATTAATTTATTTAAATTAAAATAAATATCAGATCTCAAGATTTTTTGATTCACCCATTCATGTCCCTTGAAAAACTGTAGTTCAGATACAAGTTTTGGATTTTGATCGTCCTCAAAATTCCCGCATAGACTCAGAAACCACCTCTCTGTCTTTGCCAGAGTATGCAAGCTAGGGCTAAAAGAGAAAGGTAACATACAGTGACTGCCTGAAGCCACAGACAGAAAACACTTGGTTTGGCTACTAATTTCTGCACATGATAGCATATACTACCTAGTCCTGCAGCTTAACGAAGTGCAAACAGTTAATTACTGGGATATGAAGAACTCCATGTAGAGCAAGGTAAAACAAAGAAACAGAAAGACCGTACTGTGCTCTCAGTCTGTTTTTCCTTCTGGTCTGGAGACTGTAGGCTTGTTTCAAGAATTGCTTCACATACAAAAAGTCTTGGTTCACTCTGGTCCCAAAAATGGCAAACAGGGATGTGCCTGTGTAACTCTGGATACTCCACAACAGTCCTGCCAACAAGAAACATAGAAAGGGAAATAAAGCAATTCCAACTTGTTCGATGCATGAATATAAAGAAGGACTAACTATAAAGAAGGGATAACTTTATGATGATGATAACTTATCACAATGTATGCAAATATATATTTTTTTTCAGAATGTGGATGAGGTAGAATATATTACTTCTATTTCTTCCATTAGCTTCAACCTCATAAAAACAATGCAAAGCCATGCCAATTAGCTCATCTAAGTATTTAGAGCTCATTCAATCTATCATACAATTTGAAATACAAAGAACTGACAGGCCTACTGAATTCCCAGGATATTCCTGATATGTTATATTTACCAAGAAGGCTTTTCCTGTAGAAACATCATGTTATGGTCAAACACATCAGTGAATGGAAAAGAGATGAAAACTAACGGACATTGTAGAAGACCTCTCAATTACTTCTATTAGCAAGGATTTTAAAGAGGCTTTTTGGCAGAGAATAAACCATTACAGCATCTAAGCTCCTGCTCATTCAAGCTACATAGGGAGCTGAATTCCATCTTTTAATCCCCAAGATCATTACTTACTTCCCTTGCCTTGCTACATCCCCTGTGGAACTCCTACACCCACCAGGGTGATGAGTTTGTGAGCACTCTAGGTATCAGCAAAGAAAGATGCTCATTCAGCAAGTATTCCCTTGGAGCAGGCACACATCACCCACATTACATAGCTAATCTTGCTCCATCAGCATAAAGCTGAGAGAACAGAGAATGCAAAACGAGGCGTCCCAAGGCTCAGCACAGCCTAGGGCTTCATCCCCTGGAACTCTATACCAAAGAAATTCTACAGAATTCAAGCTTTTTATTATAAAAGACAGGACTGGTACCTAAAACAGAACCTCAGCTAAGGATGTGATAGTGTTGACTGTAGCCTACATTAGGAAATACAAGTATCTACTTAAAAAAATGTGTGGAGCGGAATGAAGTATTGTCATTTAACTAATTGAATTAGGTTATTGCTTTGAAAGTAAGGTTTTTATCACACCACCCTCAGCCCACAAGAAGTACTAATTTCAATAGTCATCTCATAAGCCTCCCTTATACTCCCAGGAACTGGAGATTTTCATTAGTACAAGTGGGAGCTTCTAATTTTTATGCAGTCTTTTATTAGAGGCAATGTTGTTGGGCATTTTTTTAATTCCTTTTTTTTTTTTTTAATATTTATCAAAGCTTAATACATCTGTAAGATCTGTTTCTGATCACTCTAATAAGCTTGCCACCTTAGCAAAACCAGCTGCATCTAGACACCAGATACTGAAAGGAGGATTGCTGGCTAAGAGCAATAACTGAAAGCTTTTATATTTTAGTGTTCCTGCTGTAATTTGCCTGGCATGATTACAGATGGCATTAAGTATCTACAAGACTGGTGTTGACCAAATTTAACCAAAATGAAGGTAATATTTGTCAGCTGGGTAGCTAACAAGTCAGTAACCAACAGAAACAAAGCAGGCTATGCCATCGAAACAGCTGGACAGTGGCCACATTAGTCCATACTTAAAATGTTGTAAAAATATGTAAAAAATAAAACACTCTACCAGGAAACAGACTCAATTATCCAGACCAGTAGCTCTGCATTGTAGTATCAATCACATATATATGGCAATGCCACTTCTAGTTTGTTCTGCACATTTACCATGACTATCAGGACGTAAAGTATTTCAATGGCAAAAAAGCTGATACAAATGCAATTATGCACCTAAAATATGCCTCTTCTGAGATCACGTGTCCTACAGAAATGTTTGAACATGCTTTAAATGACCTAGCTTGGTTACTCTTACCAGTGTAGCTACTGTAACATGGAGACCACCTCAGCTCTGCTTTGTTGTGGGTTTTACAGACTGCCCCAAGGTACTTATTGCCAGCACCTCTAGAAACACCCAGCCAATTAGGTTCAAGATAGCTTGAGTACACTGATATGCATTTAGGTAAGCACTAAAGACAGTTTCTAATACATATTCCTCAAATTCATATCCAGCTCAGCAGTGGTCAGAAGAGTCCACCACCAGAAAGTCACAACGAAACTGATGGGGAGGAGGAAAAAAAAGAAAAAAAAGAAAAGAAAAAAAAATTAGTTTATATTCTCAGTCAACAGATCTCTCCTAAAAGTCTCCTTGCCATCTCTACTGGGAATTGAGCAGAGACCAGGCCACGCAGTGTGATCCACGCTTTTATCTGCTAAACTTCTCATCAATGCTGGGATGCAGTGAGGGAACATAGAGGGTTGCAACTACTTAAGAACCTGATCTGCAGCTGGGGGACTTCAATCTCCAGATATGCCACAATTCATTCCCTTTCCTGAATACTATGCTTGAACTTAACAGTAGGTTCTTAAAAGAATTCAGAGACATTATGAATTACCAGATTGAGCACAACAAAAAACCCTTCAGCCGTAGAAAAGCTACTCTCTGACAGCAGTTTAAATAAGAAACATAGGCAAGACTTACTGCCTCCTTCAGGCATTTAAACACTACTTCAGTGCAGGCCATATTAAGAATCTAGACGCACAGATTCAGACTATTTTGGCAAGGGATTACTATTCTTTTGAAAAATAAAAGATTTATGTAGATGTCAAGTTTAAAAAAAAAAAAAAGAGAGAGAGAGAGAGAAACCATCATAAAATTATTTTTCTCCTCTGCTGCCACCACTGAAGGGTAGTCTTCATGGCAGGGGGAGGAGGACAGCTGGAAGGCAAATTAACAGACAGATTAGAGGGGAAGCAGAAATACACAATGTCCTATCCATGGAATTTAACTCTGAATAAATTATTTTCAAAATGAAAAATAGTATTTGTGTAAAAAATAGGGAGTTTTTAGATTCTGCTTGAGGAGGAGATAGAGAAAGGGAAGTAATATAGATATTGTTATCATTTTCTGATGAGTTTACCCATTCTGATTTCAAGATAATCCACAATGAAGCACAGATAAATGGATTATTCATGCTGACACCATCTAGCATTTAAACATCAGTGAAATAACATTCCTAGTTTGTGGTGGCCTCTGGTGGGCTGCACAAGATACTACACTTGAAAACAACTTTCTCAAGTCATGTTATTAGACTGTTTGCCTAACTGACCAAGATATAAGACCCAAAATTTGCACTGTCTTTAGTTATTAATGAGCTGAGTAGTTTCTTCCTTTTTTTCAGTGCTGAAAAGAGTAACAGCATTTTTGCCTGTAATACCTGCATCAGCTAGTTGCTAAAAACAAAACCTTGTATTCTAAGACTGGCTCATCTTAAGAAAAATACAGTAAGATAAATCATTGTAAAACCAGATTGAAATCTGTACCCTAATATTCCACTGCACTTCCATACTAATTCCTAGTTCACTGTGTGATGCTGCCTGGTGGCTAGGATTTCTAATGTATTTGCCAGAGAGCAGCTTGTGTGAAAAAAATACATAATTTCTAAATAGTTGTTTCACAAAAGTTTTCATCCACACAAAACCATTCTGTATTGGACTTAGAAGTAAGTTTTTCCTATAAGGAGCTTCAGAATGCCCTCTTTTCAGTTTCTACCCTATAAACTCTTCATGGAGCAGTAGGCTTCCAAGATTTAACATAATTATTTGAAGAAGAGAATCATGAAGCTGGTCATCTAATAGGTCCAAAAGTACTGCCCCCAACATGTAATCATTTCCCTCTAAGAGATTTCCTGTGCCAGACATAGCTTCCATAATTTTAATAACCCTCACTGGATTTCTGCTCTATGAATTTGTCCAGTACCTCCATAAATCCTTCCCTCAGAATCCAAAAATACTTTGGTAAGGATGTTCCATAGCTTGGCTGCATGTTGTGTGAAGAACCAGCTCCTTCTGTTTATTTTGAGATATGTGAACTAGGGAGTGTCAAATGAAGATATCAGAAGAGACACGGATATGGGTTGATCGACACAGAAATTATCCACTAGTTTTAATTAAATCTTTAGAAAAAAAAAAATTAAATTAGTACAAGCTCCTATGCAAAGACAGAGAATTGCCAATATCGAGATGTGGCTTCTTTTCACAGGGCAGATTCCTACCTTAAAGCCACAAGTCATACTTTCCAAAATAAAAGCTTCTTACTCGTTAATGCCTTGTCCAGAAGGAAGTTTCTCTCTACCATTCCCTTGTTCAGCTTTGAAATCAAAGACTGTAACTTTGTCCATTTCAACATCATAGAAACAGATCTTGGAATCAATGTTCCCATCCGCCTATGGAAAGGGAAAACCAAAGTCACTGAAGCATGCAGTTAAAAAGAAAAAAAGTCAAGTTCAGATGGTATGTTTATCTCATCTGCTTCATGTTGTCATAGTTTTGTGCACTGGTAATCACACAAGAATATTCTTTGGAATAAATACCAGAAAATTTCATGCTGTTTTTCTGTTCTAGCAAGTTAGCCTTTGACTTCTTTGAAATGCTACAAAATAGCATTTGTATTAATCTGACCCTTCCTTTTCTGAGCTGTTGTTCTCATGAAACATACAAAACCTTAGCACAGCTTAGTTTTAGTGTTTAGCTTCACACTTGGACCTGAAATTTCAAGTTCCAGCACAGTGCACAGAAAATGTAAGTTTGTTTTTGAGAAGTTAATCCTGTGTTTTCAGAAATCTTCTCGCACCGTATCAGTCTGGCAACTGCTGGTCAGGCCCTAGGGCAGCAAGGAAAGAGCTTTGCCTCACCTTGCTAACAAGGATGCTGACTTTGTTGCCATTAGCATTGCACTTGACAGATGCAATGCTTCCCAGGCCAGGAAAGAGCTTGGAGAAATTCTTGCTATGGCAGTGCACTTTTGCCTCTCTGTGGAAAGAAATAAACTTAATTCATATGGTGGCAGGCAAGTGGCAATACTCAGCAGTCAATAACTTTTTTCATATTATGAGTAAGACTTAAAAGTCTTCTATTTATTTCTACCTTATGACCCTTCTGCCCCAGACTAGCTTCCTCTCCAGAGAATTGCTCCCACCTGTCTTACTTTCAGGAAGAGGTTAATGAGACACTTTCCTCAATGAATCAGCAAGAATAAACTTAAATGCTCCTACAGGATTCCATCAACAGAGCTATACAACAAGAACATCCTACCAGAATTTTGAATTCATAGTACTAAGTTTTTTTCCTCTACGAGGAAATTGAGTAGTACAATGAAAATAGAAGATAGCCTGTCACTCTGTTCTGTGTGTGGAAAATACACTCTGGAGCAAAAGTAAGTATGTAAGAAAGGACAGAATCCATTTTACTCAAGTTTTTCAGGTTTTTAAATGTGCCTTAGTCACTAGTAGATAAATTTCTGAAAGAAAAATCATGTCAGCAATGTATCTTTTTCATGCCAAAGCTGTTTGTCAGCATGGAAACACACAATATAATTTGAACAAAGTCAAGTAAACCCGTTACCTAACTTAAACAAGACCTTAATCTCAGAAGAGTTGAAACAAATTAGAAAAAGTTGGGTTTCACATCTTGTCATAAATCAACAAACCTGGATTCACTGATTCTGTAGAGGAAATGAGCTTAAAAATTGCGGACACTCTATTCTTCTTCTTGTTTAGATTATCAGCAGAAACATATGACATCCTTGCCTTGATCTTCTAAAACTTCTCCACCCACTCTCAAATACACATAAACATCCCCCACAATATATATATTTTTAAATTACTGCTATTACATTACTCATTCCATGGTTTGTCTAATAATTCTGTGGCTCTTCCCTTGCTTTAGAGAAAGGCCATCAATTCATACAGGCTCCATGTATTGTCTTGAGATTCAAAGAGGCTATCACTTTTCATCAGAACAAAAACAATTAAAAGTTCCCTCCTCACCACAAAAAATACCCTCAATTATAAGCAGATTTTCTAAAGCCTTATTAATACCTGCGGGATAGATCAAAGATTTTAAACTGAGCCGAATCAGTTCCCACAGCCAGGAAGTTTCCACAGACATCCAAGAGGCATGGATTCCCCTCTGCTTCAGAGAACACCAGCAGCTGCTTAACCGTGCCCTGAGGAGAAGGGCATAACACTAACTTTGTGTGTTCAGTGTCTAACTAAGAGGGATTTATTTTGTCACTAAGTTAGTTAACTAACTGCTGAACTTCTACGCTAGCTAAATCATCAGCAAAATGAGAGAAACTATACTTTACACACAAACGCGTGCGCCCACACACACACACACACACATATATACACGCCATCTCACACAAGGTTTCAACAAATGCAATCTGCATTTCAGGTTGAAAACCTGGATGTACAGCCTCCAAAAAGGTCAAGTTTAGAGGTACCCTTCTGCAAATATTGGCTCTGCAATAATATAACTTCTTCTAGCTAAAAGGGACACACAAATACAGGTTCCTATAGGTCTATTAATATACAGTTGGCAAAATAAATAGATAAAATCACTCCTTATTGTGATAAATCTCACCCTTTCTTAAATAAAATATTTATTTCTTAAATAAAATTATGTATCATGGAACTCTATTAGAGTTAATAGAATCTATTAGATTGATTCGCATGAACTAGCATAGGCTACAATGTTTAAACAAAAGACCTGGCACAAACACACTTCTAAACAGAACTTCTAGGGGGTATTTTCATTACCTTATAAAAATATTGTGTACATTCATTTTCCTGTTAATAATATATACATTCAATATGCATGCAATTTTGATCATTTTAAAAAGTCTGGTCCTTACAGAATTCTATTTTCTGTTATAAACACTTACTAGTTAGACTGCAGTATTACTTAAATATGACAGACTTTATAAAGAACAGGGAGTGTCAAAGATCTTTCAGCTGAAATCCTCAACACATTTTTTCTGTGACAAAGGTAGAGTCAATAGATTTACAAAACCTCCACTTAACTTTTAAGTTGCGAGTACAGCACACCTAAACTTTGAAAACAGTAAAGCATATTGGTCGATCTCAGCTTTATGCCCCTGTTTATATGTAATGACTTTCTTGAATGATCATTACAGCTATCACTAAAAATAAGAATGTGTTACTTTTACCTAGGTTTGCTTAGCTAGGTCCACAGTCAGCAGTCCTACTGGAGCTAAGCAGCACTGAGACATATTATTCATCTTCTCAAGTTTCATCCGCCCTTACCTGCCAGGTGCGGACCTGGACCCGATTTGGCTCAACTGTGTACAGATTTTCTTCATGCACGCACAGAACTGGAGAGTCACAAAGGAAAGAGCCTGGAACAATCACAATCAAACCATCATTACAATAAATGGATGCAGAAAGAAGGAAGGAACTGTTGTCATGATTTACTTAAAAAGAAGGGGACTTCTCCTCATATCATGTTTTATGTAAGGACCTATCTATCTGATATGCTGGATCTGAGAACACCTTTCAAATCCAGACCCGACATCTAATCTGTGGGGAGTAGCCTCGAGATGCTCAGTTTTGTCAAGGCACATCGCACAACTGGATGCCTTAGAAACTTCATGAATGAAGCATACATTTAGTCTTTAGATATCTCCAGAATTGGGCTGAAGCTGAACAGAGGTTATATGGATATATATTTTAATTTTATGCCTACAGATGCACATCATCTTCAGTTTTACTTCTGCTGCTGCAGTGCTACCTCTGACCATAGACAAGAAGACCAGCATATTCTGAGGCCAACCTGTATATTATATCCCAGCACACTTAGTGAATAAAGCACAGGTCTAGGAGTCGGTATTTGAGCTCTGGTTTTGTTGATGACTTGTTTAACTACTGACCTATATTTTTATACTCCAATCTTTCTATTCTGCAAAATGGCAATATGAAGTCTAATTAGTGTTCATAAGTGCAAAGTAAAAAGTATTATTATTATACTCTATCATCTATCATGAATGAAGTAAACATACAACTTTGCAGGAAGGCAACCATTTTAACACTCTTAATACTCCACTCATTGCTCTGTTCTGAAGTCCTACCTGCATTTCTTAAGGTAACTCCTGAGCATTCAAAGACAGAAACTTGCTTCCCATTCCAGAATACTACAACATCCTAAAGCAATCAAAAAAGCAAAGAATTTATACATTCAGTTTCTTTCGGAATCACATAACAATTTGTGCAATAACACATTGAGATCTTCCACACAATAGCCATCTTTTACTATTTCATCTGTTTAGCAGGGTGGAAGGTTTCTGGTCACACAACAAAGAGAAGTCAGTAGCCAGAAAACTACTGATTCACTGTACTGTCTGAAAATCAACTCCACTACTGTGCGATTGCTACAGTCATAAAAATACTTCCAGTCCACTACACAAGAAATGGAGTATCAGAGAAGAGTTACATTAAAGAGGTACAAACTTTGGTCTCCATGTACTTAACTAGGCAAATATTTGTGCATATATACAAAATGACCCACAACTGGGCTGGGAAGTAACCTTAGTAGCGAAGACTCCATTAACATTCATATCGACACGAAGACTGTATGTGGCTCCTGTGCTGAAGAAGGTCGCATTAAACAGGTTGGGAGACACCTGGACAACAGCCACTTGTTGATTAAAATGAGATGACATGGCCTGCTCACTGAGAATCACCACAGAGCTGACATTGTTGACTGCCAGTAGGTTTCTTCTGGAGCCCCACTACAAACAGCGGAAAGAGCAAGGAAAAAAAAATAGAGAAAAAGCAGCACAGTTTCATCTAAAATCTTAAACAGTCACAGCAATGTCCCAAGATAGATAAGCAGGGGTAGGGGGGAACAAACATAATATATATATGGCACAAAGTCCTACTACCTAAATAAAACCATAGCCAAATGGCTAGAATTGTTAGAGATTAGAAATATTATGCTACGGTTATGCAGCTATTCAGACTCCCCTGGTCTATACAGAGGAGTGTTTTCATAAATTAAAGCCACTTTTCTTTCCTAAGATGCTATTGTACCACCTTACATTTAATGCTGCAAGACAGTCACATACGCAAAGGGATTAATAACGCTTTGATCTGTAAAAGCAAGCTGCACATCTAATTCCTTATTCTTTTCTGCAACTTTGTTAGCCCTTTCAGTCAACAAGGTAGTTCAAATTCTCTAGCAGAGTACTGATCACCTGCATAAATAAAGGGGTCTCAAAGAACATTTTCCTCTTCTTGATGAATCCTCATGTTCCAGCCAAGCTTTTTTTCAATGGGTTTTCTGAAGATTATTTTTCCCTTTTTTTTAATTTATTTTTCACATTCTACTCTAGCAAGTTCTTGTTATTTATATTGCATAGTCCCCAAAAGAACGAGACCAACTGCACTAGGTATATTACAAATCTGTAACAAAAAGGTGATTCTTGCCTGAAGAATTAACAATTACTCATTTAAGTAATATGAAAACATAGAGATTTCTGGATCAATTATTGACCTATTGACTCATCCCAGATTCTGAAGTAGAAAACAGTACCTTATACGATTTAGAATCACAAATTGTTTTTAAAATGATATTTTAAGATAAAAAAAATACCACCTGCAAAGCGCCACTTTAAAACCAGAGATTTCAAAATCTGATGGGAGGAAGGTGTGATCTACCTCTGACATAGTTTGCAAAGACACAGTTTTTAACATGCAGCTGGTGAATTCTCTCTATATTATTAAAGAGAGTAGTTAATATTCCCATTTTCATTCTCTCTTTCCATATCCATAGGCAAATAAGCATGTCTGATATTTTTCATGTTTATTCCTATCAAAGGATAATTCTTTTCAGAAAGCATTGTGGGCAGCCAGTTGGCTACATGCAAACCCCTCTTGCACACCAGGTTATCCAAACTCGAGTCTGCAAGCTAAAAGCACGTGGGGGAGCGCGAAGCCTGAACTCGTACACACCACTGATAATGCTCCCCGATTAGCAGGGCACATAGTTCAAGCCTCATATCACCTAACATCCCTGCATAGATGGGAACCGTCTCATGACCAGGCCAGGAAACAGGCAGAGGGTTATTTTTCTTGCTTGTTTTTTTGGATTTTCTTTTAAGACCCGCCAGAGACCATTCATACAGACATACTTCCAAATGGGCTAGATAATTTATAAAGTTTTTAAGAGCTGTAGAAAAACCCCTGTGAGGTCCAAAAACACCTCTGTTCCTATACAACTGATAAGTTCTATAAATTCTAGGGGTATGCCAAGTCTCCAAGATCTCTGGTTCCCTCAAAGTTATTTAACTTTCATATTTATTTCCTGATTTGGAAGTTTTTTAATCACAAATGCAGATATACTGATACTTCTGTGGTTATACTCTTCCACCAACATTGATTTAAATAGTTGTATTTGGAAATATTTTATTTTATTCAAGGGTGCCATCTGAGAAATAAAATTAATTTACATGGTTTGTTGTTTGTTTTTTAAAATAGCATTTACTTACAATTAACAGCTGCTAGAGTACTATACTGCACAGTAGATGAGCTAGAGTGGAGTGCATTTCCCAACCACTTCTCTTCAGAAGCCACTATGCCAGGTTGAAAAAAAAGATTAGCTTGGCGAGGAGTCAAATGAAGATATTGCCACCCTGATTTCACAATAGTATGTGACTGTTCCGAGATTTTTGTGGAAGCACAGGAATAGCCTTTCACAGGAATTACCAAAAGATTCCACACGTGACAATTTTGAAAATCATTTACAGAACATTTTTGACTCTAAAGATTAATATTACAAAAAAACCCTAAAGTATCCATAATTAAAGTTAGCTTTATAAAATGAGACAAAAATGCAATGATTGTTGACAATAGTTTGGCAATGCTTTTGTTTATTCCAACAAACATTGGGAACAAGGTGCTATTTCTGGACAGCACTCCATATCCTGTTATCTGGAAAATATTTGAATGGTCAAGCTGACATAAACATCTATATCTCTTCCTTTCCCTCAACTTATTTGCAGATGTATGATATGCTAATGGCACACACTGTTTCCTATATCCTGGGCCTTTTGTTATGGGAGCATCTTAACAAAAGATTTGGGTTACTGACTTCAACAGTATTTCCCAGCCTTACGTTTTAATTTAGAAAGCAGGACTCTGATATACTCCCTATGTTCTTACCTAGAGCAAGCAAACGCCATAGCTTTTTATATACTTTCTATTCCAATGTGAAACCCAAAGAGAAGAAAACATAAAATTACTTTCTCTTGCAAGGCACCAGATACATGTTTGATTTTCATTCCTCTCCCAAAAGAAGGGCATTGTTCTCATGGGGCATTGCTGCTCTTAAGCACAGCAACAGAATAATCTAAGTTATAACAGAAACTCTAAAAAATCCAGACAAAACTTTAGATTAGTGAATAACAAACAAATGAAATGAAAACCCCTGGAGAATTTAGAAGAGCGAGCTTTGTTTATCTTTTAACAGAACGGTGGGTGGTTAAAAAAGTTAATTTTTTGTTAATGTACAATATTTTTAAACTCAAATTTTACGACTGTAGTGCTCATTTCATTTCTTTTGTATATAGCAAAAAATTAATAAGTAAATATGGAAAGACAGTATTTATGCTTAAGCTCACAATAATCATTGAAATAATTCAAATAAAAATGCTGAATCCTGCAGCTTAATGAAGAATGGATTAAAAATTAATAAATCTTGTAATACAATGCATTGTTACAACCTTCAGTATTAAAAATACTGTAAAAAGCAGTAAAAAATGTTTTAAAATGTTGGTTTTGCAAATTTATAATAGAAAACCTATTATTATCCGCATAGAGTTTGACACTAATGCCATATAAAAAAAAAAATCTAGTAAACAAGGCATCATTCACTTTCTGATTTTGAAAAAAAAAAAAAAAGGAAAAGGCATCTGAAAAAAAATCATTTTGCATGCAAAAATATAGTGCGTCTTGTAGAGAGCATACCTTTTCACCTGAAAAATATCTGGTTGTAAATATTTTTTTATTGTTGTGACTACCAGTAAGAGCAAACTTTATATGCAAAAAGGGACTAAAAAGAAATAAAATTATCTAAGATTAAAATCATTCATTTAAATCAAATTTTCTTGCTTATTTTAATAAACTTACATAAGTTTGGCTTCTGACAATCTATCTTTGCCAGAAAACAATTTCAGGGTGCTGAATCCAAAGGGTCTGTCAATGAGACATTAAAAGGGGAAATGTTTGGATTTAAGGATGCCATGACTGCTAATTCTCCCAGGCAGAGAGATCTATTCGCATGTCAGAGTTTTATGTTACTGACCATTTCAACCCTGCCTGTAACAGACTAGCCACAAACAGGTAATACTTCTGCCCATATCAATTTTGAAAGTTATTCAAGGGTTTTCCTCCTTCAGAAAAAGGTAGCTGTTTCAGCATACATATCCATCTGAACAGCTATTCTGCTGTGAGTGAAAATAAATGTTTAAAAAGTGCTTTAGCTGTTGCACATGGATTCATGCCAAGACAGATTTCTGGAAACATATCAGGCTATTTCCAGACACGTCATGGCATTTGTTTTCAGGTTAAGTCTTTTAATATGTTCCAGTATGAGAATTTATTACTTAGAAACTGGAGAAATTAGAGGTTTTATTTGAGGTCTTTAATGTAGAGGGGAGGATGGGCGAAAAGTCATAGAAATCTCTACAGACAAACTCTACTCCTAAATTTATCAATGATTTCCCATGTCATGTTGGGGGCATCAGCCTCTTTGCTGGTGTATATATCTGTATGATAGTAATTATAGTTATTCTGTTTCACAAAGATGATATATTCATTTAATGTTTGTGAAGTCCTACTAAAATGCAAAACTCTTTCCTGTCTTACCTTTATCTGAGTGATATTTCCGTCAAGTTCTGTAGGTGCCTGGAGCTTCCATCTGTCCTTGCCCTCCAAAGTCCCTATGCTCTGACTGGATACTGATGCTTTCTTCCACATAGCTATTCTCCCTTTGTTAGTACCAGCTGCTAAAAGACCTGTCATTCACAAACCTTTTAGACATTTCATTTCAAATGGAAAAACAAACAAACATTATACAAAGTAACAGGCAGCCAAACTCTGGTTTTGAGATATTGAGAAGCCTTCTTCTAGCAGCTTTCACTTTGCCTTGCCTGCAAACCAGCACTCTAATCCTAAACTCTTCTGGGGAAACAATGGGAGAAGTTTCACATAGTAAAACCCATTTTCTAAGCTACCAGATGAAGTTCTCTTTTAATCGTATCAGACAATGATTTCTTATTAACCATTTATTTTTCAATAGTTCTGTTTGGAGTGCAAGCCACTGTTGAAAACAATTCTAATAGACCCTGGCCGTGTCCGGATTAGCAAACTATACAGCACACAGGAGTAACTCTGTAGAGAGGAACAGTCTGTGTTAAGGATCCAATGCACACGCTATGCACATTTGGAGAGCTCTACTTTGGATTAGTTCTAGTGTGGGCTTGTAGACTGAATGCCTCTTACTGGTTGGAGTGCATTAGGTGCACTCCTGGAGCACATCTTCTATTTCAGTGCCAGCAAAGGGAATTCAATTTGTGTGCTTGGAGTTATCTCCAAGGTAACTCCGCACTGTGAACCAACGTGTGGCGAGTACTGAATTCTCTCACTGCCCCATCAGAAGGGACATTCCTGATCTAAACTAAAACACTGTTGAAACATACCCTCAGTAACAAGATAAATAATAATAAATAAGATAAATAATATAAATAAATAAATAAGATAAATAAAAATAATGACTACAGGGCACTAAAGATTGATACTTTGACAAGGTTTAGGAACCAGAGATAACAGTTTCTCACCTTTAGCACTGCAGTAAGAAACACAGTTAATACATTCTCCTGCCTCAAAGCCAAACTGCACATCTGGGAAGAGCACATAGTTCTCACCTCGCTCCAAATCCCAGAACCTAAAGCACAGAAAACAAAAGAGTTTTAACAATGCTTTTCCTCCCAGGTGTCTCGCTAAACACAGTCAATAGGATGCTATACATGGCATTAATTTGCTGTTTCCAGAATGCCCGGATCATTTAATTTTTAAAATGAAATCGCCAGCAGCTTCCTCTGGAATGTGAATTTCTTAACAATCTCCTTCCTTTTCCTTTGACTTCTTATTCTGCAACATGTATTGTGATACTCTCCTATGAAGGAAGGAGTCAGAAACAAACCCAGTGTTGTTTTTTTTTTTCCTGAAAGAAATGAGACAGCTATAATTTTCTTCCTACTCATGTTTCCTCTTTTTTTTAAGGATATTCCCTGTCTCAACCATTCCTAGCAGCCCTTTGGATTCCAGATGCATTTTGTTGAGCTGGACAATGTTATCAAATGTATTCCTTGTCCATGATTGGTCTTTATCACATTCTCACAAAATTAACCAGAGGATTCAATTTGATAATAGCAGATAGAGGCTCAAAAAAGTGAGTCACTGATGTTAATGGACAGTCTCTGGTGTCCCCCCCAAAAAAAAGTTAGGGGAAAGACATGTACTCGTAGCACAGTTAGAAAACTAAAAGGTTTAGCATGTACTTAAAAAAATGCAAAAAGATAAAACCTACAGAACATGGTAACATTGCAGACAGCAAAGTGACATATTTGTTTTAAAGAATTAGAAATAAGAATAACCAAAAGACTTATGTTTTATTACAGTGATAGAGAGACATCCTGACAAGCAGGGCACATTTTTCCTGTGGCTGATGCTATGACTGTCATAAGTCTCAGAGAGTAAGAGTGGAAAGAACAAAGTGACTATCTTTTCCATGCACAAAATCAAAGGAATCTATTTTCCAGAAAGAAACGGATAAAGGCACTCAGAAAGGAACAAGTTTGGTTAGTACTGGCAGATAAAAATACCTTGAGGGAAAGGAAAACATACAGAATTAAGTTTTTCCTCAAGAAAATAGATTTTTCATTCTCTTTACTTTGAGAAACAGAATGAGAAAATAATGTAAACATGTTCAGTAAAGTTTTTAGTCCGCTGCAGACCATAAATCTTTCAGCTGGCATTTCTCTTGGACAGCAAGAACAGCTTTAAAACAAGATTCTTACCTGAGGACTGTCTCACCTACTGCTGTAACAATAAGACTATGGTCTATTAAAATGATGTCTGCCGAATGGCCTGTCTTCCCACTCAACTTCACCTGTTAACCAGAAATAAATAATAATAAATAAATAATAAATAAAAGAAAATACCAGAAGGTAGGAGGAACATATTGACAGACTATATGTATCTGAATTGCCTAGTGTGGCTGCAAAGTTAAAATGTAAGAATTACTAGAACTGTCAGATAGTTCAGATAGGCCAGTTTCCCTCAGACAACAACCACCACTAAATGAATTAGGTATATCATGTATAAAAGTAATAAAAGAAATGTTGGCAAGCAACAGTTTTTGAAGTATTAAACACCAGCTCTTGCTTCTAGTCAAAAATAAGTACTGATTAATAAAAAGTGGACACTCCTGTAATACACAAGTGTCCAATCTTTTTTGATTTTAGAAAAAAATCTTAGAAAAATTAGGGTTTTTTCAAAGCAGTGTTCTCCAACAGTGCAGTGTTTTATTTACATTTTGGGCCAAGATGATTACTGGTCCTGGATGAAGTCAGTTTGCTGTTTGTCCCTTTACAGTCATTTCTGAGTCATTACACTACTATTTGTGAGTTGCTATTTTTTAAAGTCTTTCTGGTCTTTGCAGCTCTGAAGAACACTGGTAAAGTGAAAACAAAACCTCCTTTCAGACTTGCAGACAAAGACAATGTCACCAAGAGGGGTAGGTACTGCTCCTACTAACCTGAAAGAGAAGGCAGCTCTGAATGACTGATGATAATAAATCTGAGTAAATATATTATCAGCCATTCATCCACAAAACATTTTAATAAACATTTGACTATACTGGAATTATAGATAGATTTGAAGAGTATCAACTTTCAATTCTTCTCTAACTCACTAAGACTGGGTAAATAAAGATTAAAAAGATTAATATAGTGTCAAAATGAAAGCAGCTAAGAAAAATCAGGAAAGCAAGATGAAAACCATCTTTCCAAGTTCAGTAATACACCTTTTTATTCCATGTTTCAAAGATCATATATTTGCTTATCAAGGTATTATCTGAGATGGAAAAATAAGAGTCGATTCCTCTGTGAGCAAAAAAAGCGATAACCAAAAAAACCTAACAAATACTTATAAAGATTAAACTTTTCAACTTTACCTTGTAACCTCTTACCTTCATGAGCTCTTCTGCCTCTCCCTCAAGAGTAACTGTATGCAAGGACAGCAGCAGGTTCTCTGTTATTACCACTAAAACATCTCTTTTCTCCATGAACAGAAGCTTTTGGACAGGACTGTCTATGTACAATACATGGCTTGTCTTTCCTTTCTCATTCACGTAATGCACAGACCCTGTAGTGTACATAAACCAGTTACACAGTTCTTAGTTAACGGTTCTTTAAGCCACAAAAATCAAAGTTATTTCCTTCTACTTTAATAAAGTATTCCTCAAATACTGAAACAACAACAATAACCACACTTCCTTTGTCCCCTGATCTGCCTCAGAACAAAGGCTGTGGGATAGCTGACCAGAGAAACAAATTAAAACTTTTTCCCCATCTAGGAAATCCAAAACCACAAATCATTTGAATGCCCTACTTTTCAAACAAAAGTAAACTTTCTGTGCAAGTGTGCATGTATGTGAAAGGCTAAATGATGGCTTCTGAAATCCTCAGTATTAACAATAATTTGTGGAAGAAGGATGATCGCTAAGAATTAGTACAATTCATATTAGTATTTAGAGAGGCCCATGGATATGAAGCTCTTCGTTGTTCAGAAGCAACCCACCACACACCCTAAATACAGATTTTCTACAAGAATTTCAGAAGAAACTAGGTATACTATAAACGAGTAATAGAAAGCAAATGGTGGAGTGTCTTTCTAAGAACACTGACAATGTAGTATACGACATGGCAACTACAGCACATATCAACATTAAAGAAGCCATTATCATTTGGTTAAATTGTAGCGATACATAAATCATACATAGATCTCTACCCAGTGAAAAACACTAGAATTAATATAGCATTTTCCAAACGGGATTACTGAAATCATACAAACAAATGAGGTCATAGAAGTCTGACAGATCTAATGCCACACATACACACATATCACTTCTTAGCAAATCATGACACTATTTGAATGTGGCATTTCAAACTGGTGCAGATCAAAAAAAACCTATAAAATCAAATATTTTCCCTAAAAAGCTGAAGTAGAAAAAACACAAACGTGTAAGAGTGAACATTAAGAAATTTAAGCTGAAGTATTGTACCTAAGAGTTAATATGATGTACCCAACTGAAAAGGATGTTTCAATTTTGAAAACATTTGCAAATACCTTATCAACCTCTACCTTCCAACTATAAAAAAAAGGTAAAGTCCTAACCTGCCTGCTCGCATACTTTTTCATTTTCTCCCTGAAATAAAGTCTGAATAGATATCTTCATTCTTTTCTCTTCTTAAATACAGCCGTCCAATGCAGCATCCTCTACAGTAACATTATTTTTCTATTGTAGTTATGCTTTGCACTAATCTATCATCTACAGCCACAGGATAGCAAAGCAGCTTACAAACAGCATGCTTCACACCACCTTTGCAAGACAGAAGGGAGCGGATCCCTGCAGCTGCCCTGCAGTGTTCAATACGGCCACTGCTAGGGCACAGCATTGCTAGACTCAGGATTGGGGCCCAAGGTTAGGTTGATGTAGACCCCACAGGAAGCCTCGTTAATCTTGACGGACACTGTGTTTGCACAAAGCTCTTTGAGAATCCAGGCTTCAGACAGGACATAAAGAATACGGTATCGAATTGAAACCAGGGGGAAAAGGTTAGGTAGGCAGGATGTAATTAACACAGTTCGAATATGACCAAGATACCAGTGCGACTACTGTTACTCTTGTAAAAGTCTTACAAGATCTTTTACAACAAATGGTCAATCCCTTGATTTTGTTTACCATCTGAAACTGGGTCCTGAGTTAAGTTGTCTTTCTGTACTTGGATATTACTATACAAAGAGCATTAGTACTGCATAGGTAGGAGTACTCACTATTTTGAAGCTGCTTATGCAGTTAGGGAAAGGATTATAGCTTTCTAAATAACTTTAAGAAAGTTAAAAGACTAATCTCAAAAATTGACAAATTCTGAGCTAATTGAGACTGAGCAAATTCTGAGCAAACAACTGTGAGATTTTGAAGACAAAAAGCAGCAGAAAGTGGACACTGTTTAGGCCAAAGGGGCCAGACCTTAAATGTCTGCAGAGAACACAAAAAAAGGGTGCTTTCAGAAAAAAATATCAGGATGACTTAGACTATTCAGGTCATGTCCCAGTAACAAAAATGATTCTTAGTACTCATGGAGAATGTTGCAAAACAACATTTGAAACTTCTGATCTGTTTAGGATTTCTTGTTTCAGATAAGCACCTCCTACAATGTGTTAACTGAATTTCATCAACTGTTTTACTTCCAAAATGCTGATCGCTGTAGTATCAAAATATATCTATTATCATTATCAAAATATTATCATTCTAATAAATACTTGAAACTTGTTTTTATGAGGATCTTAACTATCTGTTTATTTTAATTTAGCTTTAGCAGATGCTCCGTGGTCTTTAATCAAATCTCTTTTGTGCTATTTAGAAAAATTGGAATAATTTTTTAGTGCATCAGACAAATTTAAAACAAGCAAATTTTTCATTTATTTTTATTGAATGAGTTTGGTCTGACAATGCTGATTACAGAGGTAATTTTCAAGTCACCTTTAAACTCTTTGAAAATAACAACTGTTTCTGAAATTATGACAGATAGCTAGATTAGGACATGGGCACAAAAATATGTATGCTCAATCAACTAAAACAATGAGACTATTCAAAAGAACAAGGCAATGTAAATTTGACTGAAATTTGAAGTTCAGACAGGAGGCCCCAACTTCAAAGAAAAGGTAAGGACACCCACTTGCAGGATAGCGTGTCTGTCCCTAGATGGTGCTGTGCATCACCATAACAGTTGTTCTGGAAATGACACTAACACACAGCTATTCAAAGATTCGTTTCTTGTACAGTTGTTTCAGAAGTGCTCTGTGTGGCTTTTATATTTAAATGGTTCATGTTTGGCAAAGTGGCTCGTACCTCATCAACCAAATGAAGGTACAGTCCACTGTTCTGCAAAATAAACACCCAGCTAGACAACACCACTCCGGCAATCAACACAAAGCTGCATTGGTGTTAGTTATGGGTCTCATTCTTGCTAATGTAAATACTGAATCATGCTGTAATTGAGTTGTGGAACTAGCATAACTTAAATGGATTTTCGGAGTTGTTAACACTTGATTTGAGAGGATTACATACTCAAATTACCTACCAGAAACACAGAATACTTGTCACGCACATTCTGGCTCTCATCCCAAGGGGTAACAGGTTAGAGGGAGACAAAAGGCAACACCAGAAAAAACTGGAGTAGGAAGAAAATTAGCTGAGAATAAATTAATAGCCAGAACAGAAAAAATAAGGGGAGGAGGTATATGCCAGAGAAAGAAAAAGGATTTTAGGAAGAAAACTAAGGAAATAGAAGGAAAAAGTCCTGTTAATATTCTTTAGACTGAAGCATTGTTTCAAAGCACAGGGAAAGAAGTGAAAAAGTAAATTAATAATTTCACATAAAAATATGTTCCAGTAGCATCTGACTATTTCTAGCAAAACCACAACACATGCATTATTTTCGATCTTCGTACAAAATGAGGACAATTTCTACTTCTATTTACTTTTGGGTGTTAGAAATTGCTTTCCTTCTCCATTTGAAAAGAGCTACATGTGAAGCAATGACTAGTCAGGGCTTTTTAAAGTGACAGAAATCTAATAAGCTGTTCCACTTGTCAGAAATGTCAAAACAAGGACTATTGTCTCCTTTCAGGAACAGGAATAGCTATTGCCCTTTCAAAAGCAGGCAGTCCTCATTTGTATTAAAAGGACAGAGTGTCTACTCATCTCTCAACTTTCACTTCGGTGGGACCCTAATGCAATATCCATAGAGTTCTTTTTGCACAGCCTCACCCTGAGCATGTTAGCATTTTCATTGTTTTATTCACTTTTTCTTACCAGACATTCTCCAGTTCCTATGAACACTCTATCCTGTTGAATATATGAAAACAGGATTATCTTGCATTAAAGTGTTTTGAAGCACTAAGTAGACAAATTTCCAGCAGACTGGAAATGTGTTTTTGTTCTTACCATCTGCCAAAGTGATAAAGAAGGACAGTCCTTCCTGCGGACCCATTTTCAAAGGTGGTCCTGTTCCAGCTTTTCTCCAGTTAAACATATCCAAGGCCCTCTCATCACCACTCACTGCTGCTTTTGCCAGCTGCATGAAGTCCCTGCAAACAAGCAGAGACACTTATTTCCAGTTCCTTACATAACACCGTGCTTTCTACCCTATATGTGTTGGATGAGGACCTAATAAAGCACATAGTAAACAGGTAAAAAAAATGTTTCAACACACTGGTTGGAAAAGGACAATAAACTCAAAAAGAGAAGTAAAGAAAAATACTAATACTAGTTTTAATTTGTACTGTTTCACCTCTTTTCCCTAAGCATTGTTATTTCTACAGAAATGTGAAACAAACAAGTGATCCAGGCAAAGAAAATTATGTTTTCTACTATAACTGCGTCCTATTTTTTGCTTAGAGAAGAAATTCATAATAATGTTTAAGAACTGATTTTTGATGTAATTATTGCTACCAATAATTTCATGTATAATTGTGAAAAGCGGCAAGCACTCTGAAAACACTATCAGCAACATTGCTACATTAGAAGAACCAAAGGAAGAAGAAAAAAAAAGAAGAAAACAAAAAGGTCTGTAGCTCAATACAGAACACAGAGCCAGCTACTAGAGAGGGAGAAGAACCTGGAATTAGAGGACAGGTAGGAGGAGAACTGGGGCGAGGGGAAGCCTGTCTGGGAACAGGCTTGTCCTTCCGTGGAACAAGAGAAAGACCTGGTCTACCAGTGCTCTCAAAGGGGCACCATACTTACTCGCCAGGAGGGGGTGGTCGAAAGATACAGTGAGATACGTATTTTCCATATTCATGTTTCAGCAGGGGAGGACCCTGCACTCGACCTCGCTGGTCCATTCTCCATAGAACCAAGACCCCATGCTAAAAAAAGTAAACAGTTAATTCATTACACTTTCCACACAGATGAGAATCCAGACCCAAACTACTCAGTGCACACAAAAGTATCAACTCAGTAAACACTGTTTTATTGACAGAGCAATACCTGTCCTTCTATTTAGTTGACAAATGCAATTGCTCCTGCCTAAAACCAAGACACAAGGAATAAAAATGTTTTTATATTATGTGCTTATTTTAAATCACGTTGTCTAAAAAGGCTTGTTGGTCATACCCATTTCTAGTAAAATGACACTACAAGGGCAATTAAAACGGCCGTGTTTTTCCCTGCAAGTAAACATACACAGATATTCATTTAGGTAACTGCCTTTCCACTGTATTCTTGCAAGAAGTCAGGTTGCTAAAAGAAAACACAGTAAGCTACAGGATAGTAAATGAAAAGGTATGCATCTCCGAATAAGTGCATATAACACACACATATAGAAGATCGTGGGTATTTGATCAGACATGTGAAGTCCCAGGATGCAGATCACCTGTCTAGGGAAAAACTTCAGAAATTCTGCAGCTTTTTCTTTCTTTCATACGGTAGACATTTGACTACAATGAGAATTCATTTAAAAAAAAAAAATCATAGCTGAAAGAAACACAGGAGCTAAAGAAACGAAAGACTGGTTAGCTAATTCATTCAACAGGAGTCAATAGAAATTGGCTCTGGAAAGTAACCACACTATTTCCTTCAGCATAACTTTAGAATTATCTTGAGCAACATAGCTTTTACCATTTCTTTAGGAAAATGTTCAATAGTCTAAATAGATCGGACTCCCAGGAAATATTTTTCCTGACACTCATCCTAACCTTCCCTTTCCTTAATTCCATTTCTCCAATTTTTTCTTACCTATCTCATCTCAAGCAAGTTTTCATGCTTCCTGATATTTTATATCTAAAGACTGTTACTGTATATTATTATGAAGGATTATATTCTTAAGCTTCCATTTTGCTGCCAATTTTATATAACAATTAGGAATATATAACCTGGACTTTTCTTTTCTCTATCCAAGTACACATACTTTCTACAAAACAAACATTTGCAGCATAAATAAGAAATAACCAGTATCACACAAACAAAGTCTCAGTTGCTGGCTTTTCCGAGAGCCAGAACACAAGCACACGCACCAGAGAAAGGGCAAATACTGTGCAAACCTCTGAGCCTGGCACAGGTTTTGAAGTTAACAAGCATTTTGCTGCGCCAGCTCAGGATGAGTATGAATTTCAAACCCTTGCTGACTGGAAAGAAAGGAGCAGGCAGAGAAGCAAAAGGACAGTGCAGCATGACATACACATTAACAATCCCAACAAACCGACTTACACTACAGTTTCACAGCTGGAATTTTAAGACTATTATTATTTATTATTGTCATTATGTTAATGCCAAGGAACCAAATTGCATTTGGAGGCCCCCTGTGTAAGCACTGCATGAAAAAAGTCACAATTTGCGGTCTAGAGTTTAATCTCATTTTGTTTCATTAAGACAATCACAATAAAAAATGTATTATGATTTTCTCTATTTTTCTTTATTGCTTTTAATGGAATAGTCTAGAAATGAAAGACTAGTAACAGTAGTATACTGCATACACTTATACTTTACAGTTCTAACTCGAACCCACAGGAGATGCAGCTGAGGCCTTCCAAGGTAACATCCCCTTCTTTTTTTCCTAAATGCTCAGAATCAGAGTTCTAATTTCTTCTCAGCAGTAAGATGATAATATTTATACCATCCAATATTCTTTACCAAGTGCAATTCTGTCTCTTTTAGCTTAAAGACTGTGCAGCTGTGAAACTGCTGTCCTCAAGTTCCAAGAGGCCACTCATGGTTCACACAATGCTTCCTGCTTATCTCTGGGAATCACGTGATCCTATGATCAGAAAGTTTGTCTTATTGGTTGCTCTTCTAACTTTTCCATCAGCTTTAAATGTCACCAAAGTCCAGGGATTCCAAATAAGAAAGTCTGCACCACTTATAAGCTGGAGGAAAAGCCTGCAGCCTCCTAAGGCTGTTGACATTCATTCCATTCCATTCAAGATACCCCACGTTGAGAGCATCTCTCTATGTCTGAACGAGACTTGGCTCCTTTTGCACAAAGGCCACTCTCTCTGCTTCTAAAATAACACCAACATTCAGAAAAAAATGGAACTATCACATGAAAACCAAAACTATTTAAGGTCATTTGGATTTTTATCCTCTAAAACACATAGACCCCCCCAGTTCCTCTATTCCAACCATGAGATGGGTTTATCTAATGAAGGAAGCAAATCTTGTATTCCATTAGTTCAATTCACAGTACGTGTCTGATAATGCCCTATGCCAACACTTTGAAAAGATATATGAGACATTAGCAAGTGTTTTTTACATACTGGTTTTGCAAGGGTTACTGTAAAGGGAACTCTTTATCTTCCAAAATGCATTTGGGAGTTAGCATTTGCTTGCCAACTTCTGGCAAAGTCTAGAATCTGAAACCAAACTGAAGTCACTGATTTCTGTCTAAAGATAAACATTTATGAGGTAGATGAAAAAGCAAGGTAGAACTCAGAATAAAAGCATGTAAATCTACTTGTAAGTTATGCTTCCATACTCAGTCATAAGTATAACAGACTGGAAAGAAAAGCTCATTACATGTTCTAAGTGTGACAGCGGTTATAGAAATGATGCAGAACTGAGCAGCTTTCAAACAACATTTGGAAAGGACAAAGGACATTGATCTTCGAATCTATGAGATTCCCTCTTAAGGTATCCCATATCTTCTCAATGACTTTTAACAATCTAAAGCTTTAGCTTTTATAACTTTCATTATAGAAAAATAGAAAAAAATACTTCATTATAGAAAAAACCTAGAACCTTAGGATTCTCTTGTGTGATCAAAACCTGGAAACTGGCTGAATAGCAGAGCTCAAATTGTGATCAGTGGCACAAAGTCTAGTTGGAGGCCAGTAATTAGCGATTTACCCCAGGGGTCAATACTGGGTCCAATACTGTTCAGTTTATTCATTAGTGACCTGGACGAAGGGACAGAGTGCACCCTCAGCAAGTTTGTGGATAATACAAAACTGGGAGGAGTGGATGATACCCCAGAGGGCTGTGCTGCCATTCAGAGGGACCCCAACAGCCTGGAGAAATGGGCAGAGAGGAACCTCATGAAGTTCAAAGGGAAGTGCAGAGTCCTACGCCTAGGGAGGAATAACCCCAGGCACCAGGGCAGGCTGGGGGCTGATCAGCTGGAAAGTAACTCTGCAGAGAAGGACCTGGGAGTCTTGGTGGACAAGCTGACCATGAGCCAGCAGTGTGCCCTTGTGGCGAAGAAGGCCAACAGTGTCCTGGGCTGCATTAGGAAGAGTGTTGTCAGTATGTCAAGGAAGGTGATCCTCCCCCTCTACTAAGCCCATCTGAGGCCACACCTGGAGTGCTGGGTCCAGTTCTGGGCTCCCCAGTATAGAGATATGGAGCTATTGGAGCAGGTGTGGCAAAAGGCCACTCAGATGATTAGGGGACTGGAACATCTCTCATATGAGGAAAGGTTGAGAGAGCTGGGACTTTTTAGCCCAGAGAAGAGAAGACTGAGAGGGGATCTTATCAATGTGTATAAGTATCTGAAGGGAGGGAATAAAGAGGATGGGGCCAGACTCTTTCCGGTGGTGCCCAGCAATAGGCCAAGAAGCAACGGGCACAAACTGGAACACAGGAAGTTCCGTCTGAACATGAGGAAAAACTTCTTTATTGTGAGGGTGACAGAGCACTGAAACAAGTTGCCCAGAGAGGCTGTGGAGACTCCATCCTTGGAGCTATTCAAGGACACAGTCCTGGGCAACGTGCTGTAGGTGACCCTGCTTGAGCAGGGGGGTTGGACTAGATGATGTCCAGAGGTCCCTTCCAACCTCAACTACTCTGTGATTCTGCGAAGAGCTATATCTGTTTTAAAAATGTGATTACTGTCATCTGACACCAAACAAATCAATACGAAAAAAGTCTGGTCATAAATACAGGGCTCTCTACAAAGAACTAACTGCAGTTGCATTAATGTATTCTCTCTGCATAAATAAGGTTTCAGTTACACTCTGTGTCACCTTCTTCTGTCTCAGCAGCATTTCTTCTTTTCTAATAAGCAAGAGGATAAATTCAGCTGTGATTCTTAACAGTTTTTCTGTCAAATCCAACAATCAATAGTGGTGTAAAATTATACAAAAAATTTACATGGTGTAAAATTATATTTTCCTTTGACTCATATAGACAAGAATTCTTGAAGCACAGAACTGAAATTCTTGGACACGCTCAAGTTTGTATCAAGGAGATGATAACAAAAACAGACCTATTTTATTTGCTGACTTAAGAACTGGCAAAACCAGAATACTCTATGAATACTTAATCCTGAATACTAAATATTCAATAGCTAATTTCTCATTTCACTATATAAAATGGCAAACAGCTCATTAAGAAATAAAGACAAACACATTTCAAAATATTTCCACAATATATTTTCAATAAAATAGGTGCTACTTATTGAAAACAAGACAACCTACACTAACACAAGAGAAATTAGTATGTTTTTAAGTACTTAAGTGAGGGTAGCTATGTGTGTGCAATGGATGAATATACTGCAGCTCTGTTACAGAACTTTGATTCTGGACATCTTGGTTTTATTCCTGAGTCTGCCAAAAAATTCCTGCAGAGACAGGAGGAAAAAATTCCAACTTTCTGTGCCTCCGTTATCCCATCCATTAATTTGTACCTAAAGCAATAAAATTGAACTTTCCCCCCCAAACCAGTAGTAGTTTGCTAGTAGTCCATTCTACAATCCTTTTCTATCAGTGGGGTTTGCAATGTTGTGTTCCACATCAAAAACACTTTTGGCATTTCAGCTGCTTACCCTATCACCACACACAAGGCGGGTACCATTCGTACTCCAGTTTAGAACCGTAATTTCAGCATTATGATTGGGTGGTACAGTGTGGTGCTCCTTGTCTTGTTTGTTAAGTACCACAACTTCTCCATTCTCCCAGCCTGCTGCCAAAATCAGTCTGGAGGGCTGCCAGGAAAGGGATGTGACCCGAAAGCTTCTTTCAACATGTGCATCAGACACATGTTCTCCCTGCAAATGGAAATAAAGTGCAGGGTCAGTACAATGGAAACTCAGCACCAGGGTGCAGCCACACCTTCAGACTTGCTCCCCAATCAACAAGATATTTTTCTGTCTTATAGAACAGACGTTTAACAGAGCATCCTGCAAAACATATGAGATGGCTACATAAATTTCATTTACATCTGTTTTACATGCATTAAAATGTACTACGATATGCAGTACATCCACTTCAAAATTGCTAATGAAAACACAGTGGTATTAAAAGCGACTGCCTCACTCTGCTTTTCCAGGCTATTTTTCCCTCAAAGTATTCATGAGCAGCTCTCACTGAATATTGAACTTTGATTCCTGTAGAAAGGATGAGAAGGCTTCTGCTAGGTTTGAAGCTAAAAGCCAACTTTTTGAAAAACAATACAGCAATTTTAGTGAGGATACAGAATACTCTAATGTTAAACTCTTAAAGTTACCCCTCCTTTGTGCATGGTTTGCTATGAGTTGCTCAGGCAACTCATTTAATCTTTGCATCTATTTCACTATTTGTAAAATTCAGATGAGAGTTTTTTAGAAAAAGCACTTTGAAATGTATGCATTTTATAGGCTACTCATATTAACAGACTTAAATGTTTACATTACACCTGTTGCTTGATAGGTTATAGTATAATTTCCCTTAATAGAGCAGATACTTTTTTCCCCCAAAACAATGCAAACCAAAGTGTTACAAGCCTCTTGCATGAAGTTTATCAGAGTATGAAAAGAGGGAAAGACCTGTCTACAGGCAGAAACTGTATTAGGAACCACCTACTCGATTACCTGGCTCTAGCAAGTCAGCTTGGTCTTGAGATGGAGGAATAATTTTTTTTCTTTACATTTCTTCTCTATTTTTTTTCCTTTACATTTTATTTACTTAGTGTTTCTAAAAAAAGAAGTATGTGTCTATTTTATTTTTAAGCCTGAAATTCTCATACCATGAGGACTAAGTGTCTTAAGTTTCAAAAGCAAATTGGTAACCATCACAAAAAAGACCTAAGAACCATAAAAAAAAATTTCAATTGAAAGATCAATATAATTTATGAAGAACTTGTTATGAAATACCTGTAACCAGTAACTGATAACTGACTTGTCCTAAATTGCATGGGACATGAATAGTAATTAAAATTGAGAGAAGGATTAAAGGAGCACAAGTAAGGATACAAATATATATAAAACAAAAGCAAAATTTTAAAGCAGCAAAATGACACCAAGTCCAAAAGCAAAGTTTCTGACTATTCATACCTGTTCCAGATAGATATCCACACAGCCCCCAGATGTAGTGCTGATGGAAGCGACTGCCAGGAGCGGATGAAGTGGGTGCCATGTTATATGAGAAGGGGAGGCAACTGAGTCAGGAGCTTCTATTCGATGATCCACATAAATAGCCATAACAGAAACTGTCACAGACTGCAAACCTGTCCAAGAAAAACAAACATTTCTAACAGGTAAGAGCATGCTAAAAATTGGAGAAAAAAAATAAAGATACAGTTTTATCTTCTAAATATGCTTTATAAAGAAAATTAAAAAGGTTGAAATGGTATTTTTGAAAAATGCTTAGGAGTGCTGGCCTTATAGTCCATAGATTCAAGGTTCACATAGCCTAGTACCCAACCTCTCCCAATGGCTTGTGCTGGTTTATTTCAAAGAACACCAAAATAACTCAAAATTTACCAGAAAACTACTTCCAGTACTTCACATCCAAAGATGGCAATTACCATACAGACAGTGAGCTCTTATGTTGCAAAGCTTCATATTTGAGTTGTCTTTCAGAATAACTTTTAACAGTTGACACCACTTTGAAACTTGTTTTGTCATAGAAACTACGCAGTGGATTAGTTTACCTTGTGCATCCTCCACAAAGCCACTACCTACATTTGAATGAAAATACTCAAGAACGTGAAAACAATGTTCTTTTCAGAGTTTTGTGTCCGAAATGGGGCAGGTCGCTAATAATCTTCAATATGTTATATACAGAGATGATTTGAGGAATTTGTGTTGTGTGATTTCACCAGTTTGCTTTAAAAAGAAAAACAGCTGCAGAAAAACCAACTCTTAAACACCTCAGCATTATTAGCCAACAATGCCAAGATCTGAAAAGACCGGGGGGGGGAACGACAAAAAAAACTTGGGGTTCTTGGAAGGTTTAAAAGGCTCCTTTGACATTGCCAGGGGAGAGCGAGTTTTTGTCCTGAGCTGCCAGACTGCGAGTTAAGAACCGGCAGGCACATGCACAGAAGTTCAATTAGCCTAGATCACCAATCACACACTAAGAGAGGATGTAAAATGGATATGAACATAGACTCTTGTTTTAAAGTCTCTTCCTTTCAAATATTATGCCCATATTTAAAGCGAGTATTTTGTTTTAAGAAGGTTATGTTGCCTTTCCCAAAAAAAGAAAAGCAAAATCAGATTTTGCACCTTTGCCTAGGTAGGTTAGAAGAGCAGTTAAATGCATTATTGATACCGGGATAGGAAAACTAACCTGTACAGCGGAAAGAATACATAGAATAAAAATAAAAGACTACTTGGCTCAACATTTACAAATGAAGTAGGTGCCATTTTTAAATAGATTGCTAGTTCAGTATCTTGCCTCTAATGTTAATGAGAACAACACAAACTAGCAGATATCAAAATAGAAACAAGTGTAGCTAGCCTTGTTAAAAGATGAAATTGCTTGTTACAAGAGCCATTCAGTTTATCTCCCCACTAATTCCGAATCCTCTACACACCTGCAGCGGCACACAAAAGAGAAATCATTCAAGTAAAGATGGGAGTGGTGTTCATCTTTGTTTCATGTTTCTTTTCTTAAAAGCTGTTCTCTTAAACCTCCAGTTCTGTTCTGAAATACTCCCCCTCATTCTATCACTTTCATTCTTATTTTGCCTGCTTCATTTCACATTATTGGGGAAAGAAGTTATTCCACATTTGAATACAAGTTTTATATTGGCTCAGAACTTTAACTAATAGAGAAATTTGTTTCAGGTTCAAATGAAAATTTGAGATGCCTAAATAAAAAATATCTGGTATGAAATAAAGACTATATGAAACAAAACCACACTGCTGTAATTTGTTTTCTAGAGCCACATATTTTTCTGCTAAGTGTTCATTGCATCTGCAGTCATAAATATATTACTTGAGTTCCCCTCAGAGAGGTAAGTTTTTAGCTTTAGAAGCTGTCTCTTGACCAACTCACATCAAGCCATGTCACCTGCTTCACTACACATGAGTGTCAACTTGTTACAATTAAGGTAGGTGTAGCTATCTATCCATTTTGGCATTAATGCAGAGCAAGAACAATCTTTCAGCCAAAACTAGGTATGTTTGAAAAGGCAGACCAGCACTTACTAAAGCAAGATCTGGTGATATTGTGTAAATTACAGACAATCCCTAGTATTAGATAACCACCTCGATAACTATGCAAAATGGTCTAGGAGATTGCTATATGTAAATAGTTTATATAAGTAGATCTCTCATGGCACAAAATCACTTAAAATCATTCATTATGCTTGCTGTAATCTTGGGAATTCATTATCCACATATTTACTGTTGCTTGAAAAGCTCGTGCATTTACACTCTAGCTGACAGATGCCTCTCCAAAAATGTCTTATCAAGGAAGAAAAATAAAAACAAGGAGCAGAACTACCTTTTATATATGATTCTGGCACACCATGTTCTATTTTTTCAAGGCTAAAAGACAAGAACTTCCTTAAAATCAAACACTGAGGAATGAAATAGAATATGATCAAGTCCAGGGATCTCATCTCTTCCATCATATTAGATATTTGAAAAAAGCAAAAATTTTTGTTTATCATCTACTTGAATCATTGTCTTTAAGGCTCTGGCTTGATTAGCATCCCAACATACCTGACAGACACTTTTGAAACAACCCACAGGTGCTTCATAAAAACTTATCAGTTCATATAACCTTTAGGACCATTAATGTCTATAGACATAGACAAGTACAGAGAGAGATTCAAGGTCATTCTCTCCCCCTGTCTTTAACTAGTCAGACACAAGCCAGCGCTAGTCCAAATGCCATACATCCACACTAATACGGTTCCGTGCTGGGAAACCAGGTCCTTCAGGAAATCAAGCCTGATTTTAGATTTTATTAGCTCACAGGCCATACTACACCAATACAGTTATATGGTTTCTGAACTAAAGCAGATTGATGAATGGCCACCTCAGAGCATGGGCAAAGGAGTCACATTTGTCTGCACCCACCAACACAGACATACATAAGATTGCATTGGGACTCATAATAACTGTATGAGTAGGGGAAGATTATGCTTTGATATGGGGCGATTTCCCTCCAGACAAACCTCTCAGCTCATTACTTAAAAGCCGACAGTTAAAGAATTAAAATGTATTAAAAGGAAAATAGGTTTTACTTGTCTGGTTTGAAGTTCTCTCGGATTTAGGTGAGTCTCATTTCTACAAATGACAGAAGTGAGCCAGAATGAATGTAAATATTTCAAAGGGTAATAATTTACGTTCAGAAAAAAAGTTCTTTTCATTTATGCTATTCTGCCTTTGGTGACAGTTCTTAAAGTTATTTACATGCTCTGTGTGCTAATGTTATCAGCACATTTAGAATCTAGGACAGCTGAGTGAGATTAAGCTTACTGCCATTATAGAACAGTGACCAGCCCACAAGCTTATCAGAAAACCCATCACCAAGCATATCGATAAAAGCTGTTTTTCTGTATGCGTTGCTGCGATGTTTCCCTGACAGACTTTTCAATTACCTATACAAAAATCACGGCTTTTTCTTACAATCCTTATCTGTAAGAAATGTAAGCTTTTTAACTTTAAAATGTTTAAAACAGTCTGCAAAAAAAAACTAGAATGCAAAATCAAGTTATGCTATAAAAGCATGGTAAGTGGCTAAATACTCTTTTTTCTAAATAGAAAAAATCTAATTAAATCCTGAATCTACAAAGAGGGAGATGGAGTGAAAAAAACATGCGTAGGAACAAGTCCAGCCCATTTCTAACGTATTCTTTCCTGCGTACAGTGTGCTGCGTGGGCCGAAACCATCCTGTTTCGCGGTGGGCAACTTTTAAACGTTTTTCCCAAGAACCAAGTAACAACGGACAACTCAACGTCCCTCCTGTCCTGTACAAAGCGCTTCGTAAGACCAGCGGTAGCCGGGAAGGAGCGATTGCTGCACGCTGCAAGCGAAGACCCTGCGAAGGCCCGGGTCCCGCACCGCGAGCCGCCGCCGCCGCCCCCGCACTGCCCCAGGACACCCGCCCGCTT
>NW_020449741.1:246192-308395 GCF_003343035.1 Apteryx rowi | reverse complement strand
GCAGGGGCAGGCCAAGCCGCAGCGGGCTCCCCGGCGGCCTGGCGCCTGCCGCCCACTCTTACCTGCCGGCGGCGCCGGTGCGCAGAACCGGCGGCGGCAGCACCGCTCAAGGCCTCACTCGCTCCGAGATGCTTAGCGTTACCCCTGACAACGGAGAGAGCCCCTGCCACGGAAACTCCCGAAACGGAGCCGAAGAGCCACGGAAACACCCGAAGCGGCCCGCTGGCATAGCGGAGAGAGACGGAAAGTGTCGAGCGCAGCGGGCGCGCGCCCCCCGCGGGCAGGGGGCGTGGCCAGCGCCGACCGCCTCGCCGGGGGGGGAATGGGGCGCGTGCAGCCGGCTCCCCTCCCCCACGGGGACCTGGAGGAAAGCGGCCACCGGTCCGGTGTGACCCTCCTTCGCCTCCCGAAGAGCCCCGGGCAACACCTGCAAAACCCTCCTCGCTGCCACCTGGGGATGTGCGGTCAGGGAGGCTCCGTCTAACCCTACACAGGGGCAAGCCACAGCATCGGGCCTCTGCGCTAGAACCAGCTCTCTCGGCCACCAGGCCAGAATATTTTACAAATTAGAGCTGCCACTTTCCAAGGCTGCCAGCAGCCTCAGAGGGCTTCAGCTTCACAGGCCCCTGTCCCCCCACACTGCCTCTGTGCAGAGAGACAGGGACAATCCTGGGAAACATGTCCAAGCACATACTTGCTTTCAAACACCCACCCACCTTCGAAGCTTTGGTGAGTAAGGCCCAAAATCATAACAGACATTTTTAGCAGCAGCAGCTGCTGTCTCCAGCATTATGTGAATTAACTCCATAGGGAAGTGTTACTAACATAGATGATGGATTATTTAACAGCCTACTCTTTAAAGCACCCAACTCAGACAGCCCTCCACTGACTTACATCTGACCTGGAAGTTCCCCTGTTTCCTGGAAATCAGAATTTTAATCACCAACCGCTCAGATCACTGTTCATGTATTAAGTGTCCAATGCAACAGGGCCTGGTCTAATTGAAGCCTACTGTAATACAAACGCACTTCAGGAAGTTAAGTAATTCTACAGTCCAGAGTTCATCAGTGCTTTCAGAACTTGTGCAGGAAAGTGATTTTAACTTATTAAAATAGAAGCAAAATTTTTCTAGTAACATCTAAGTAAAGATAATGACCTCCAAGACCTCCTGCTGCTGCCCTCACAAACCACCCTTCCTCTCCCTCAGCACTGCTCAGTGCCCCCTGTATGGCCCAGCTCAATGACAGCACAGCTGCACCTCTCTAATCTCATCTGTGCTGTGCCTGCCTTCAGCCCCAACAGCCAGGTTTACTCAACACATTTGAGAAAGATGCAGTTCTCCAAGACCCAACCCTAATACTGCCCCATATAAACTCTACCATCAATTATAACACCACTGAAGTCGCGGCAAGTCCACATGAATTTGCATAAACAAATTTTAAAAGTGTATTTGAGAACAAAAGTCACACCTCCACTACAACTGCAACTGATAATTTACACACACACTAAATTATGTCAGCTTTGGCCATAGATGAGGCTGTTAGTTTAAATGGTGTATCACACTTTCCATTTTGAAAGAACACAAGAATCTCTGGGACCTTTCTGGCAGGTAAAAAGCAATTTTTTTTAAATCAATAAGTAAGTAGTACTATGTGGGAGGCAGTGCTGTATATAAACATGCTGTGCATCTTCTGGAACTTAAAGGCAGTTCCCATTGGCTTCAGGCTTACTCACAAGCTCAGCAATCCCTTTTAGAATGAGTTATGCCACGAGCAGCAAAATTCATGAAGTCTTGTTTCCCTGTAGCTTTGCATCTCATGCTTGAATTATCTTCTGCCTAGCAAGGCATCAGTTCTAACTGGGTCATTTATAGCATTTCTTTTGGGTGGACTCTTGGATTTGTAATAACAGCCTTGGCTAATTTTGCCACCACTCCCAAGGTAGAGTTACTAAGTTGTTTTTTGGCTCCATCCAGCTGCATATTTTCACTGTGCAAGCAATATTTAAAATGAAATTAGGTTGAAGTTGAGTCTCTGAGCAGACTGGAAGGCACCACATATGCACAGATAGTCTGGTTACCTGAGGAAACAAGGTAAGAAAGCTATTGTAACTACATAGTACAAGCAAGTCAAAAACATAGGGCTAGTAGAAGTCTCAAGTAGTCATCTATAGTCCATCTTTCCTCTCTTGGCTGGAATAAAAATCCAATTACAGAAAACATTAACTCTTAAGTGACCAGTTTTGTTTTAAACACAAGTCACTGTGAAAGCTGTCTTACACTACACCATGTTACATAGAAAGTTTTGCCTAATACCTAAACTGTACATCCCTAGTTGTGTAGACTTCAGAGTTAGAAAGTTCCCTCCAATATTCAGTGGATAAGCCCTGTTATAAAGGCAAATTAATACCCTGTCCTAGGATTGTAAGACCCTCCCTCCTCTGAGTACTGCCCTCACGAATGATGCTTGACTACTAGCAAAGGATAGGCAAAGAGCAGCCTTCAGCAGTAAAGTAACACATACTGCGTTTCACCCCTTGTTTTAAGGGCTTGACCTCAAGTGTTGAGAAAAATAAAGCTGTATGATTAGGTGCTTCCTATTTGGTAAACTGTAAAGGAGTAACAATATAAGTCTGGCCTTCAGTTTAAATCCTCTTACCTGAATAGGGGAAAAGAAAAAACTGCTTTAGTAACACAAAGACCATCCATTATCATTTGCCAGATTTAACAGCTGAAGAGCCTTTAAGAAGAAAGGAGTTATGAGTGAAATTTAATAGCTTCTAAGTAACCTTGAGGGAAAATATACTATACTGATGGCTTTTTTACCTAAGATCACCGGAAAAGTAGTTTAATGTTATAATTAGTATAACAGTCATGCACATTAGATGTAAAATTAAAAACCCAACATAATACACTTAAAAATATAAACTTTATCCTTTTGCTAGACAAAACATGCAATAGAGGAAAACTATTTGTTTCTATGAAGCATGCAGTGCCTGTAGTTATTTATACCTTAAAATACACAGGATGTGCAACAAACCCAAATTAATGTTGCTGCCTAGTCTAGAAAGCCATAGAAAATACCTTTTAATGTTTATTGCTATCTGTGAAAGTCTTCCAAAGCATGATTGCAGTCCCTCCATATTAAAAAGAAGAGAAATTCATGTGCCTTGACATACTCAACCTACTCCCTGCCTCTCAGATCTTGTTCAATGCTTTTTTTAATTCGTTCTTTCACATTTACACACTTGAGCAATTTCACACCTTAACAGTCCACTTGAGGCAGTGGAGCTATTCAAGCATATGTAATTATTTACATGTACAAAGAATAGAAACCTTCAACTCTGAGCTCCTTGGGGAACCAAACATATCTTCATATCCGTTTGCAAAGCACCATGGAAATACTGTATATGGCACTGTACATACCAAATGCATCATTTCCTGTCAGTATTGTTAAATTTGGCTGAGGTCAAATCAATTTGCAACACTATTTGGTGTAAGCCAGAAGATCTTGGGCTACACCATAACAAGACTGCAAAATACACTTTATACAAAGAAAACCTAATTAACCTATAGACTTAAATTTAAAACTGGATAGCAGACCATGTTAACAAATGAGATCATATGCAATTTAGCTCTTTTTGATTCACAAACTGTATTTAGAGCAATAAGCTTGGTTAATCACAACTATGCAGAATTGCATATCATTACAGAATATTTACAGGAGATGAAGAGAAGCTCTAGGCATGTTCAAGTAAATTTAGTTCACCGTAAGATATGTTCCCAACACTCTCCATGGGAGCCCACTCTGAGAATCTACATATGGTTGTGAAGTTTTTGAATAATTAAACCATTACTTTTAAGTTTAGTTTGTGAAGATTTTCCTCAAGGGAAGAAGATTAAAATAGCTTGTGATTTTCATGATTAAGAAGAGACCTAATATTCCCCACCCCCAAACAATTTATTAACAGCCACTAAAAGAAAAAAATCTCACACAGCACCAGCTGTAAGTTTCACAGGAATCATTTTGCCAGCAGTTATCAAGAAATCACTACATATAAATATCAGGCAGTAGCTGCTGGAAAAATTGCCTAAAGGTTTAGTTAGCAAGTGAAATTCAAGCCCATTGACATAATTCTGTACCTTACTGAATAAAACTTCCTAATCCTTGGAGATGGTTTCAAAAAAAAAAAAAAAGAGAAACATCCCATTTTAGAGCACCTACACAAGTGCAAACTTTGCAAAGGAAGTCTGGAAGTTTTAAATACACTAGGCATTCCTGAGAGATTCCACACTTCTTATTCCACGTATGTTACCTGTAGCGCTAAGACCACTAAAAAATTAGAAGCCTCCTTTTAGCTAGAGTATTTAATTAATAGGCAGCATACCATCAAATAAGCAATGGAGAAGAAAGCTCTTCTGCAGCCCCCCTGTGCCCAAGGCTCTGCTTGGTCAGGAGCCCTCTGAGCTCAGAACATTCTGGAAACCCAGGCCCACCATTTCCCAAGGACCCCAGCTGATGAGCAGCCCCCAGTGCTCAGCTAAGCTCCCAGCATTCACCGTGTCTTAAAAACTCTGGAAAAATAACAGGAGGTCAGCAAGAATTAGCAGTTTCCTTAGTCTACAGCAGAGTCATTAACTCCAAGCTCTGAAGAGACGCATTACACCAGTGCTTGTGCACTGGGCAGTCAATCCCGCAGCTCCATCCCAGCAAAGCAGGTCTCCTCTTCACCCAGCAAGACTAAGCAGCTTTTCAGATGCAACAACCCAAGTATTTTATTCTAGCTTAAACCTAGGGCCTGGCCCCATGTAAGCATGGGGAGTTACAGGGAGAGAGCTGCCCCCCAACTCACTCAGCAGAGCAGGCCCAACACTGTCACTCACCCTCTCGCAGGCACAAAGAGGCAACACGAGCCGGCAGAGCCAGCTGCCGCACTACACTGCTGTCTACTGGGTAACATTTCAGGGTGACCTAGCCCCACCATACTGCAAGCTGCTTTGAGAGGAACAGGTCACATCTGTGCCAGCAGGAAGTCCAACAGCACTAACAAGCAGGTGCCAGCAGGAAGCTCCGTGGCTGAAGGCCTTTGTGCAACAAACACAGGCAAGTCCTGCACTGCTTTTACCCTCTGGCTTAAAACCAGAGCAACGAGAAGCTACAGGGGACCCCAGCAGAGCAGTAAAGCAAACGAAGCAAAGCAGCAGTTACGCAAAGCCGCAGCGCATTGCACAGCTGCAAGGGCAGGAGCAAGGCGCGCTTCCCGAGGCGGCCGCCCCGCTCCCCAACAGGGAGCTGCTGTCACCGACTCGGACCTTTCACCGGACCTGCCAGCCCGCCACCACCGCTGCCTTCCGCTCAGGCGCCACCCACTAACAAACAAAAGCCCCCGACGGACAATAAATAGAATGTCGCATGCAAATGATCACCTATCTGACCAATGAAGGTCTGGATTATGGCCAAGAGCCCCGCCTATGCGGTCCTCCATTGGTTTTTTCTTTTAGCCAATCAGCAGCTAGCTCTTGAGGTTCGTCTCGCCCCCTGAGGAATACAGGCCACCTCCTCTTCCTTTGCGTCAAGCTGTCGTCACCCACCTCGCGCCGCTCTTTGATTGGCCAGCGCTAGGGTCGCGGCCCCGCCTCCGGCCTGGCGCCCGCTTGCCGCCAGCCAATAGGGCGGTTTGTTTGGGGTGCCGAGGAGGGGAGTGTCGCGCGCGCTCAGCTGGGCCCGCGCCGCCGCGCTCCGCCCCGCTCCCCCGCCAGGCGCAGGGTGACTAGGAAGCGGAACAGCCGCGGCCGGGACCCCGATCCGCGGCCCGTCTGGGGCCGAGCGCGGGGCCCAAGGGGGCGGCGGGGGCAGCGCGGCCGAGCCTCGGGCGCGGAGGGGCCGCGGCTCCGGCCGGGGGCGTTGAGGCCCAACGGGGACCCGTCGGTTGCTGGGGCCGGGGGGGCAGGGGCCGCGGCCGCGGTCGCGGGGGAGCCTGGGGAAGAGTTCGCCTCCCCGGTGGGGAGCGGGGCTGCCGCCGCCAGCAAAGCTGGGAGGGCCGCTGGAGGCCGCTGGGGCCGGGCTGCTCTCGGGGTGCATCGGCATCCTCCCGAGCTGGCGGGTTTGGGGTGCAACCTGGGCGTGCCTGGGGCCGCGGGTGCCCGAAGATCCGAAGCAGCCACCACCGGGAGAGCTGGAGCGCGGAGGCTGCAAGGCGGCATTGATGCGGCAGGTAAAAGCCCAGGCGGGGGATGGCGTCTCTTTGAGGGCGGGCTGTGGCGTGGGGCGGAGGGGGCCAGCGGCGCGGAGGAGCGGCGCTTCGCCCCCCGTGGGGCGCGCGTGGCGGGGCCGGCTCGGCCCTCCGGCAGCTGCGGTCCCAGCTCTCGTGTCGAGCCGTCGATCAGCGGGATAACGCAACACCTGGGTCTCTGGGGAGTTTGAAGGCATGGAAAGCGTGTCCTCCGAGAGGCGTGGGGGGGTTCTAAGAGGCAGAGTGAAAGGACGCCCACGAAGTATGAAGATCTGGAGGACGAAAGCGATAAAGTGGGCAAGATTCTCCTTTTGAAAGAAGAGAGCAGGTGTCAGGGGAAAGAGGAAGAAGAAAGCATCTGAGACGGATAAACTGGGTGCAGAGCACTGCTGGAGGGGTTAGTCAGGACATGGTAAGGAGCCAGCTGTTGGGAAGTGGGGTAGACAGTGGGATTTGCTACCCTAGCCTTGTAACTGCCACGAAGACATGCTCTTTTGGGCTAGAGGTCTTTTTATTCTGTTACTAGGGTTGCTGGGAATACCAGTAGATGCATCATTTAATTTGTAGTAATAAAACTAAAATTGAAATCAAGGAGGTTTAAGCTCTCCTTAACTGAAGCTTTTGAGCACAAATTGTCAGAGAATTTAAAGATTTCTGTCTTTAGAACAACTGAAAATGTTGTGTTTTTAGGTGTGTGGGGGACCCTTTTGTATTTGTACTTAGTGATCTGTCAGGTAATAGTTAACCCAGTTTTAATATGAATTGAGATCTACAGTTCAAACCAGTTTGTTAGGCTATTTGCAAAGAATGGAACGTGCCCTATTGGTAGATTCAGTGGTTTAGCTGAAAATCATTAGATTTTAATAATATTTTATATTAGAATTTTAATAATAGAAATATAAGTCATCAATAATAATTGCACAAAATTACATACCATGTAATGCTGATGCGTCTGGTTTATTTTAAAACACATTGTTTTGGTGTCTGTCTTATCCATAGTAATTCCGTCGCTTTAGTTGTGATATTGAGAATTTCCTTCTCTTGTTGGTATTTATCTTTTCCCTTAATTAAAGTTGGACTGTGGCTTCTGCTGTGGTGATAAGGCATTGCAACCGATTCTTCTTTCTGTTTTGCTGTAGCAGGGTTTCTTGGAAGTTGGCTTCTTTGAGGTGTGGTGTCAGTAATATTTTTATACTCTTAAAAAAAGGAGTTGTTATTGGGCTTTAGCAGATGATATGATTTAATGCTTTAAGTTTTTTTGTCTGTGTCTGGTATTTTGTTCTGAGTATTAAAAAAATTTAGTATATTGAGCAGATTTGTGAACCCAAGTTAGAGGCAGAGTGAGTGGTCATCCCAGCAGCAGGTCCAAATGTCAAACTTGGAATTTAAGGTGTTTTGTGATGCACTTCAGAAAGTCCATAAGTAGCCTTCTAGCAAATAATGCTTTAAAACTTTTTGCACTTGGCCAAGTGGCTCTTGGAGTTGCACACTCTGCATTGAGGTGAGGGGGGGAAAAGCTGCTGCAAATGTCTGTGGAGTTTGTGGGCTTTAAAATAAAAAAAAGGGGGGGGATGCATTAATTTTAAAGAATGCTGGAAGTTGCTGACGTAGCAAGCAAGAAGTTCGTGGCTTTGGAAAGCCAAATCATCTCCTGGTGTTCGTCGGTTTTTAAACGCAGACGTTGACAGGCGATCAGCCTCCAACGCGATGCTTCTTTGCAAAGGCGGCGAAGCTTTTGGGGCGCCTTGTGCACTTGCTGGTCGGGCACCTTCCCGGGGAGCGGAGTTGCCGTTTGGGGAGAAGCCGAAAGGTGCCGGGCCGTTTGGAGGGGGTGGGGGTGGAGGGGGGGGAGTTGGAAATCTTTGTAGCCTTGGCCAGTCCCAGCCCCAGAGAGAGACACACACACAGAGAGAGGAGGAGAAGCTGCTGCTGCTGCTGCATCTAGGAATATGAATTTCCCCCCCTCAGCAGGTCGGATCACCTCGGCTCCATGGTGAGGAGAAAGAAGAGCCCCCCTGGGCCTGAGGAGCAGCACAATGGGTAGGATGGGGTGGGGGCGAGGCACTTTGCGGGGCCCCGGCCCCGCTCCGCGCTGCCCTGCTCCGCCGGGGCTTTGGTGGCTGGTTTTTCTCTCTGTGTGTCTGTCGAGCGCTTCCAAACGCCTGAGTTTGGCTTGGCAATTTCTCTCCCAAAGGCGCCCCTAATTGCTCCAGGAAGGTGCCAGAGGGCTGCCGGGGGAGCCTGGCTCCCTTTTAGGCTGGTTTGGGGGGTTTCCTGTGGGGCTTTCCCCCTCCCACCTCTCGGCACAGGTTGTTGGGTCGGGACAGCAAACGAAAGGGGATTTAGTAACAAACAACGGCGGCCATGTTGAGAGGAATTTCTGCAGCTAAACTTCTCCCCTCTCAGCCCAGGGATTTTTCTCCCTGTCTGGGGGGGTCCGTGGCTTGACTTTGTGTCCCCTTCTTTTCTTTCTCTCCTCCCCAACAGGATGACAGTGAAACTGGGAGAGAGCAGCGGGGAGGAAGGGGTGAAAAAGCTGGGCAAGAGAGCAGGAGGAGATGAGGAGTCCCTGGAAGAAGAAGGGGCAGGAGGAGGAGGAGAGGCAGCTCCAGGCAGCAGCAGCACAAAGAAAGAAGAGAAGATTATTAACAACAACACTAACAACAACCCCTCGTCGAACCCCAATTTATCGCAGGCCCCTTCCTCCCTCCAGCCGTCCCACAGCCAGGACCAGCATCATTTTCTCAGGTCCAGTGTCAGACCTCAGAGCAAGAGGTTAAAGAAGGATTCTCAGGCATCCTCTTCAGTTGGCAACAGCAGCAGCACTACTGCAAAAGGCAAAGGTACTGTATTTTGTCACCCTTCGGACACACAGGCTCGGGGGGTAATGGGGGGAGTCACCTGTATTTTTAGGGGTTGTCATTCTTGTTCTGTAGATGCCATCTTTTGTTTGCTGTTTGGGAAGGTGTTTTGGGGCTTGTTTCTCGCAGTAGCTGAAATCTTCTTTGTGTCCCAAGGCTTCAGCTTCTCTGCTGCCCACTCTCATGTTTATACTTGCAGAAATGGGGTTTGGGGATGTATATGGGCAGGGGGGGAATCTCCCTTCGTTACTGAAGGGAACCTTTAATTCCTGCGTTCCATCTATCTTGAGTTTTAGGAAATTTCTGTGTTTTGGTTAGGAAATTAGACTCTAGCAAGCTGTGTAATCAGGTGGCTGCACTCAGAATTCTATCACTGGGTAATAACAAAATATTTGTTGAGTACTAGTTAAAAAAAAAAAACTTAAAAAACTGATCTTCCCCTCATTTATTTCTGTGACCATTTTAGCAAAAGAACTGTTTTGGAAACAGCTGTGAAGTGCCCATATTGAAATATTTGTTGTCTAAGGTTTTATGAGTCCCCAGTACTACATCAGTGTTTCAGAAGAGTTAGGGCTTTTACATGTAATTTGAGATTTTTGAATTAAGGTTGTTATATATACATATATATGTGTATATATGCACCTACATACATATACATGTATAATTTTTTTTTTTTTAACTTTAGCATTGTAGATAAGAATTTGATTTTTCAAGGCTGTTCCTTTCTTCAGTAGCTAGAAGGCAGCAAGGATAGCTGACTGTCTTGGTACTATTGTGTGTGCTCTGCAGTTACTGGTTGACACCTGGCACGGTAGTTGAGCTGTGCTTGAATCTAGTTTTGGATCCCTTGTGCAAAAATACTGAAGCATTATTTTGTATTAAATTTTGAGGAAAACAAAACTTTTAGATTTTTCAACACTTATAAGAGCAAACTTTGCTATTTCCTGTCAGAAACTAAATAAAACTCCACATTGTATCAATGTATACTGGAGATTACCTCACTTCTCTCCATTACAGTGATCTGCACATGCTGGACATTAGGTAAACTTTATTAAGAATTGTAGTTGCTTAGTGTTACAGTCAGAAGGCAGTCCTTTGAAACTGAGATATTTTAGATATTGCCATATAATCAAAAAATTCTTGAAATACATTTTTTGACAGATAGTTTCTGTAATTGACTAAAATATTTTTACTGCCTTAGTAAATCCTGTTTATTCTCTTAAACTTTTTGTTTTAAGTGAAAATCTTCTATGTGTAATGTTGAAAGGTAGAACTGAAAGGTCTATATAATTTTCTCCCAGTTGCATTAAACCAAATAAACAGATGAAATACCCAGGAGTATTTAGCTGCAGATAATGATTTCAAGAATTGTAAATAGTATTAAATGTGAGGAGAGGTTTCTTTGGAATACATGTGATCCATGATTGACATGTAGAATATATGCGTTTGAAAATATTCCATTGCTTTGAAAGTGTGTACACATGTGAACAAATACATGTTGGTATCTTTGTGCATGTGTGTATTCATGTTTGCATATTTGTAAGTAAACATGTATTTCCAATTTTAGAGCAGCAGATTAGTTTTAATGAGGTGTATTGATACTAAATTGAAAAGTAAATTTCATTTATTTTGTAGTTCAGTTTCAGAAATAATCAAAATAAAATTGTATACAGAACAGAATTTATTATTTCAGTAGTCAGTCATAGATAAATAGTGTGTAAAATCTCTGTACCTGACTATGTTGTCTGGTTTGGGGAAAATTCTTAAATCATTGAGAATGACAGTGAGTGGTAGAATTATGATTATACTTTCACTTTTTGAATTGTAAGACCAGCCACAACTCTGCCTGGCTAGTTTTGAAGTGAATGTGTCGGAGCCAATTTCTCTGACATGGTGGAGACTGTAACTCTCAGTTCTTGGAGAACAGAGCCATGGAGTAGGATCCATTCTATTTGGAGTTCTTTTACACTCAGATATACATACTGAGACATTTTCCAGACTTGTTTGAATTCTCCCTTAGAAATGTCTTGTGATTACAGTTCTTGGGAACTTGCATTCCAAGGGAAGTATCACACAGAGTTGGCTTCCAATAAGGAGCTAATTGAATGATGAAGGTTACTAATGAAGGTGGGACTAAACTCATTGTACTCACTTTCCCGCTAACTTTCCAGCTCACCCCTGTAAGTATGAAAATAATAAAAAGCTCAATTGCATTTACAGTCTTTTGGATCAGCTCTGAAAATGCAGGGCTTTTCCATTTTGCATGTCACAGTTAAGGTGATAACTGCAAAGGTAATGTTAACGTTGGCCAACAGGAGTGTCTAGACCATGCTTATACTTGGTCCGTACCAGAAACTTGTTAGTGTGATGATCTTTCAATAATGCTATGTAAACCTTAAAATATTCTTGAAGAAATAGTCCTGCTTTGAGGATCTGCATATTCTAAAGTGAAATCTCATTGGAAAGAGGATCAGGATGGATATTATTAAAGAGTATGATTATATAACTTAATTTTTTTCAAATTGTAGTCACTCAACAAGCATTGGTTGGTCCTAATTATGTCTTTGAAAGAGATTTGGAAACAGTCTTTTTTTCTGTCTATTACAGATTTCTTTATTTTTGTCATTGGTGCTTTTAGGGCACTTCATTGTAGCAAACAAATTATTGATAAAGTAAACTTCACTGTAAATGGTAGGAAGAGTTGGGCCACTCAGCAGCTGTTAACTTTTTTCCTTTACCTTACTATATATAGTTCATGGAAGACTTTGAATAATAATTCTCAAATTCTGCCTAGCAGAATGAATATACATGTTCTTAATTTTCAGATTACCATGAAGCTATCTTTATTTGGATTTTCGGATTCTGGCTCTTCCCTTTTGTGCGCTCAGTTACGTTTTGAGTTTAGGGCAAAAATGATGTAAAAAATCAGCACAGTAAGATAATGTGTGAAAACTATTTCCCTTCCAAAATCTTGTCTGTTTGAATTGGTGAAAGGTTTATTTAATTTGCTGCACAAATACCTAAATCTATGCATATATTTAAGAATACCTAGTATCATATTTTCAAGTATTTATCATCTTTTTATCATATTTCCAAATTTGTATTCTATACCTCAAATAATGCACAGCTTTTGAAGTACCAATACTGAACGTAAGTCTTACAGTAACTTGCACAAAATCAAAGGAGAAACCTGAAGGAATAGCAGGGTGGAGGCAGTTAAGTATTAGAGTTCAAAAGCATGAAGTTTTCTTGAGAGGGAGGAAGCAGACCAAGATAGAGGGAGGTTGCTGAAGAAGAGGGACTTCTGAGAGTTTACTTCTCATATACAAATATGCTACACCATTGCTCAGCACAGGTTTTTCAGGTGTGTTTGGGGGCTTTTTTCCATGAAAAAATGAGCGAGGGGAGTATGTATGTGTTACGTTCTGACCATAATGATAAAACAAAATGCAGAGTACTTGCAATTGCGTTCTGTAGATCTAGTCTGAATTAAAGTAGGACATTTTCATTTCCATGTTTTTACCCTTTTTCCAAATGGAGAATGAAGTAAGGAGGAAATAGTAAATCTATCGTGATTAGCTGAAGCTTGAAGCATGTCTTTCATGTCATTGCTTTAGATTTATTCACAAAATGTGCAAAATGGTCCCAAAAAAATATTTGGATTTGTTTTGCAGTAATAAGTAGTTCTTATTCAAGGAAAAAAAAAAGTTACTCAGCTGAAAACATTAATTGAATTAAAATGTTCCATCTTTTGGCGCTCACTAGAAAGCAGACCACAGTTTGTTTCAACCCATTAAAGTTGCATGTCCTGTAGTATGTGAATTAGATTAACTACTGACTCTGTTCTCCTATGAAGAGGACATGTATCCCAAGATATCTGATTGCACTTAAGCTATGAAAATTATTTTATCTCATCTTCCTAAATTTGGATGTTGCAGAATGTATTGTAAACTTGATGTGAAATGTCATTCCTCCAACATTATTTCTCTAGGGAATGAAAGACTGATTACAAACTACTAGCACTGTCCTGTGTCCTAATATTCTCTTTAATTCTGCCCATCTCATTTACAGTTATTATTTCTTCCCTCCCAGCCTGACATGCTTTCATTCATTCTTTGTCCTCCCATTTATCCAGGCTCTCCCTCCCTCCCTTTGAAAATGGCTGGGGACCAGAACTCTGCATTATCTTTCACATCAGGCCCACCACAAGAGGAAGATTTGTTTCTTGTGCCATGTGCAGTAGGTACTGAACTTGGAAAGGTGCTTGTCTGCAAGGCACATGGCTGCACAATCATATGGCTTAGAGGGAACCACACACTTTTTCTGAGCAGTGATACATGTTAGTGTTTTAAAATACTTCACTTAAAGTATTAAGCAGGGTTGCACAGATAGAATTTTAATCACTGCACCTTTAATGTTGACTGGCATAGGATAAATATTAATTAAGTTACAGATTTTGTGTGTGAATACTGAACTGTTTCTTCATTTCTTGTCATAAACATAAAATATTTCCCAGTCTGATCCCTTGTGTCCCATATTCTTTTTCTCCAGTGCTGAACTACTTAAGCAATGTTGTATATCAGAAACACACCCAAATTTTTAGCTGTATGCCTAATATAGCTGCTTCTAATGCATCCTTCTTTTTAAGGAGTTTCTCTGATGGAAGAGCAAGAGAATATTGATTTACTGGAGTTGGGGGAATGACTAAATTTATAGTGCACCATTTTTATTTAAGATGGTACACATTTTACAACTGTATTGGGTTAGCTCAGATGTTGCTGCTTTAATAGTTTCTTCTTCTCAGCTAGAATTCTTGGAGAGGAAAGCAAATCGGATCCAGATTGCACCTTTTTTGGGTTGTCCTTTCACACACCAAATGGCCTCACTAAATTCCCAAAGCCCATGCATTCTAGGGGATCAGCTGATTCATTTCTTCACTGAAGTATGTGGTGTGGTATCTGGCCATTGAAAAGATATATGCCTAAAAAATGGGGTTTATTTGCCAAGTGATCAAGAAGAAAGTTTAGACATTTGTCTTTGATTGCTTTTTCATTAAAATCAAGAAGTAAATGCTCACTGGGTAATGCTCTGCCATGAGAATAGCAGAGTGTGTTTGGAAGCTTTCTGGAAAGTGTAGATCATAGTACCTTACCCAAATCTGTCAGCAATAAATGTTTTGGCATGTATTTCAGAAGACTGCTAGGCACTAATAGAGGTGTGTGAGAATAAAATACTCACATGAAGGTGTGTTCAGGTATGGCCTCCTTAATGGCAGTCTTTACTAAGAAACACTTTTGAAGATGAAATTGTGTAGTTTAACCTTGTTGTTGGCTCCTATAGAATCCGAAAAAAAGAATGAATGTTCCAAAGGAAACTTTCTGACATCTTACAAGTTGGCATTCGCTAGCTGTGCTTTGGAGAGGGAGTTGAGTGTTTTATGCTCTGAATTTGGCCATGCTGTATACAAGGATTGGTGAAAGTATCATGCCTTTTATATGGGTGCTCCCTGATGGATGTTCCACTTCCAGTTGACATTTTGCAAACTAAGCCTGTAGAATGCCAATAAGAGAAATGATCTGCATGTTGAGATAGATGGGTGCAGTGGAGATGAACTGTGTTGAATTGCAGCTCCTGTGTATGTGAAATACTTAAGATATGAAGAGCAAACACTTAAGGTACTACCTTGAGCCTGGAAGGAAAAACTTGTCATGACTGTAGTCATGATGAGACACTGATATTATCAGTGACTCAATTATCTGATATGTGCAGTGTTTCATTGTTTGTCATTTTCATGCCAGATTTTTAAACTTCAGTCTTTAAACCCCTTTATATATTTTTTGCAAGGTTTTATATTTTGCTTAGAACTACAAAGACAGCTTCTTATGATAGTGCAGAAGGGAATGATGAAAGTCTAGTATGAGATGATGCCATTCCTGTCGCATATATCTGAAACTCTAATGCTAGTGGGCATATGGGTAGAGAACACTAGATTAACGGAGTCAGTAAGTTTCTTCTGAAACATTGATACTTTGGTCTATGATTTTGTTAGAAGTTCTAGGCAATTATGAAGTACAGAAACCTGATGTCTTTACAAACTGTGGAGTGAAAACAGAGTGAAAATGCTGAGAACTTAGCTTCCAAACTTGCTGCTTTGTATCTCCTGTGCAGGAACCACTTCTCCATTGCATCCTGGAGTGAAAGGAAGGGATTGTCATAGTTGTAACCATGTGGGGTGTCCAGTCTTGTGATTTGTGCAATGCAGGATCAGTAGACAGAGTGAGAATGACCATCTGGTCTTTGTCTCATCTGCAGTGATCTCCTTTTATAGACGATTTTACTTAGAACAGGCACCTAACCAGATTCTTAGAGTAAGTCCCCTTCCTCTCTCCAGCAATTCTTCAATAACAGTGGTCTGGCTCACCTAAGTGGACGTTTTTGTTTTAATGCATTGCTTAAGTTTTAAATAATCCATTGTTGAGAATTAATGATGATGATTTTCAGTCATTAATGAGATGAGGCAAAGTTGCTCGCTGTTGTGTATATAGCAAGAACTTTATACAATAAGACTGAAACCATGAATTTGTGGGGTGAATCTTAATGATATATAACTACTTTCACTTTTTCTAGTGCCTTTTATCCTCAATTGCTTTATAATACCATGTTTTAGAATAAACAGTACTCCTTCCTGAGATCCAGTATACTCTAGAGTAGATTTTGGTAATCTGCACTGTGCACAATAGTAAATAGGAGAGATTATGCAAAGGGATGATATAGCAAACTCCTTAATTCCTAGAATAATTAAATGACATGTAAGATCTCTACAGAGGTGACAGAACATTAGCTTTTCGAAATCTTGACATGTTAGACTCAAAACAATTGTCTGAATAGTAATTTATTTGTGTTTAAAACAAGAAAGGCTGTGATGAACTTCCAAGGACTACAGTTTGTCATTCAGAGAGTATAGAATAGAATAGAACAGAATATCTAGAGGAATAGAATAGAATATCTAAAGGAACAGAAGAGCGATTTCGAACTATGTATCCTTTGTAGAAATTGAATCAGTGGAGCCCCTAGCATGTCCTGAGGAGAGGAGCCTCGATAGAATTATTCTGTTCATTTTGCCTTTTACGTGCAACTTAGAAGAAATCTACTGAACTTGAATTTTTTTAGAAATTGGAGGCTTCATGATATATTTGCTTCTTGCACTTTTTAGTCATGAAAGCTTTACATGTACCATGTATGCTGTATAATCTTTAGAAAATTTGTGATAAAACCTGTACCTGGCAACTGACTTTAGGTCTATACTTCTACATACACAGATGATTTTTTTTTTTTAATCGATAGTTCCTCCAAATGTGTTCTCAGAAAGTTAGAGGTGTGTGATCAGAAGAATAATTCTTTGGTATACAGTTCTATAACCATCTTGCTATAAACAAAGTATTTCACATTGGGAGCCGGTAGCAGCAAGAGAGATGGTAGATTGAGACTGAAGACTGGTATATTTGAATTCCCCTTTCTTGGTGTTCAGCGATTTTAAACATTAAGATGTGTATTTCTAGGGTTAGTTTTTTATCATATGCAAATTCCGATATTCTGATCACATGTGTTCACTTGCAGAATAAATAAGTGATTCTGGGTCTTAAAAATGCTTTTTTTCTTCTCAGCCAGCTATTCAACTTCCTTAACCTTTTCTAATGATTTAGTTCTTTTAAGGACTTACCTTCACAGTTTCTGAGTTAAAATTGCTTAGCTTTCAGACACTTTATAAATGGCCAGTGAAGGCTCCGGAAATGGATAAGTTGTTTGTTTGAAAAGTTGTTCTTAGTTGAATTTTTTTTGCTTCTAGTTACTTGACTCTTTTTCATCCATCCTTCTTTGCATGTGTTTCCCTGTGGTGACAACAATTTTCTTTGAAAGGATCAAATAGCAATTCCTGGAAATAAAAGAAACATTAACCTTAAAACTGTCACTATATCATATTTCATACCAAGTAAATATTTATTGCACACCAAAAAAAAAATGGAAATTTGTATGTCTTACAAACTCTCTTCTAGATTTTGTTTCAAATGTTTTTTGTTACTTGAACAAACAGCTTTTTCAGGATTTGGAACACTATGATTTTATCATCCCAAGGAACCACTTTCAAAATCACAACTGAGTAGTTAGGGTTAAGAGTTACATGCAAGTCTTAAATCTCTAAAGCATAGTAAGCCCTTAGCAGTTGGTTTTTCTGATACTCTTCTTTGGTAATATTAGGATTGGTTCTGGATATCCCAAGTCTTGATTGAAGAATAATTTGGGGGGGCTGGGGGTTTTTTTGTTTGTTTTTTTAACACTGACTTTGTCAGGTAAACAAACTGCTTCAAATAATTGAATTTTAAAAGGTAACTGACCATTTTAAACCTAAGCATAAAAAAAGAGAACTGCGTTGATGTACATAAGTCTGGGAAGCTGGCTGAGATTACTGTATTTCACAGGCTGGATTTGTAAGTAAGTAAGCTAAGGCAAACCAGTTTGTCATAAAATAAAGAACAGGTCTTGCAAAATTGCAAAATAGCACAAAAAGGCCAGTAACTGGACAATTGGTAATGGTAATAAGGATGTTTTATAATTAAAAATGTTTAATATTAAAAAATGTTTATTTTATAAAATACAATCCTGCCTTGATAAGAGCAGTCAAATCTTAAATAATACGTAATAGCGAAATTGAAGAGAATGTATTTTGGAAATATAAGTTACTGAGCATAGTTACTTTTTCATGGAAAAACAAAGTGCATTTTTTGTGGGATCTCTCAGATTTCTGCGTTAACCTTCTGATAATCTTTTATGATTTCAAAGCTATCATGATGTTTGGTTTGATATTTTTCTTCTGAATAAGTCACAGATTTACACTTTGATAATGTTTTTATGACTAAAATGTCTTCAAAAGAGTAATGGTTTGTTCTGAAGTAAGTGGTGAAAAATGGAATCTTACTGCATTATACGTAGCTTTCTGCCTTTATTTTATTTCCTGCAGTTTTTTCTCCCCATTCTTCCATCTTCTTCAGTACTTCTTAATCTTCCTTCTCCCCTGCTTTCAAAACCAGCAAATTCTCTTAGTTCCATCAGGCTTTATTATCCAAATTCTGCTATTTCTGAACTTCACATTATTTTTCTGATCCGTGTTCTTTTGGTGGGCTGACAAAGTGACAGAGGTACAGTCAAGGTTATGCTTCTGTGCCTTTTTCCAAAAGCCACACTAGGATGGAAGCGGGGGAAGGAGAAACAGTTGGGACTTGCCATCTTTATGATACCTTGAATTATCCTTGAATGCCTGAATGTTAGAGATGTTGTTTTTTATCTTGAGGGTAGGATTTTTGAGAATGCAGATCCACTGAATGATGTGGTGGTGTAAAGTAGACATGCTTATGGCCTGATCTTTGAATCCATTCAATAACACAGATATTAGGGAGCCCATAGGATCAAGACCAAAGATAAGCATATGAAATGACATATATTTTCTCATGGTTGTTGGTTTGCTTTATTGGTCATATCAGTGTTCAGCATTGTACAGAAATTCCCTTCAGCTGCGAATGGGTAATTGCAGAATGCACAAGTATATAGGTATTGGAGAGTGTGATGTATGTCTTTTAGTGATTTCTGTTGTCTTTTAGAGGTCACTTCAGTAAGTTCCTGCATATCTTTCTTATTCCTGGAAATAGAGAACTGATCCAATGAAACCTTCCCCTCGTTTTTTGCTGATTGAGATTTCATGTCTTTTAAAAAACTTGTTATTTGACTATTGTATTTCAGGTGACATACCTTGAAAAAACATGCTTTAAATGAAGCTGGCAAAGAAGGGGAAAATTCTGAATCCCTCCCTATCTTTATCCATGAATCCTCTTGTTGGTTTAATATTCGCTCTAGTCTTGGTTTTTTTGCAGCAGCAGATAATGGAGGGACTACATCTGGTAGCACACCAGGAATTCCTCCCAGCACTCCTGCTGCAAATTCCAAGTCAGCAGCAAGAAACCTGGGCTCCTCGACTGGAGAGAAGGAGGAAGGGAAGAAGGTCAGACGGCAGTGGGAATCATGGAGCACGGAGGACAAAAATACTTTCTTTGAGGGACTGTATGAGGTATGTGTAAAGAAAAAAGACAGCTTATGTGTCTTCCTTTGGTATCTGGATGTTCCTAAGAAGGTTGATTAAATTGGGATTTGCAGGAGCACCCCCTTATGCATATATTACACGCGCAGATACATATATATATATATCTATGAATATGTGTCTATCCAATTGGCTATAAAACACCTGTGCATCAAAGCCACCTTTCAGAAGTTTCAAGCTTTTTTTTTTCTGAATACCCAGGAAATGCATAAGGGGAGATAGATCTGAATGTCATATCCCCAGCCTCAGATTCTGTTAGCTTTAAGGATGGGTATCATAATAAAAATAGAAATGAAATGGACAAGAATGTACCTCCCTGCCAATGAGCTCTTCAAGGAAATTTAAAAATGCAAAAAATACCTTCTGCAAGAATATCTTGGTTGTCATAATTCAGTAATGAATGTGTTACCATCTAAAGTGAAAATCACTTCTGTAATAATAATAATAATAATGCAGTTTTATTCATAGATGTTTATAGTAGAAGCATAATTGGAAAATTAATGTATATTATTTCAAGTGAGAAAAAAATAGTGCCCCATCTCAACTTTGAAAAAGAATACAATCATGCTGTAATATTATCAAATAAGAAAATAGGTTCCATTTAGTAAGAGTCTCAGATACTGGGTTTAGTCTTTGACCACAAGCAGATTTGAACCAGGTCAGTACTTGGACGGGAGACATGGAAAAATTAGATCATCTTACCTTTTATCTCACATGATATATACAATATTTTCCGGAATGTCCTGTGATTATGATTATTTTAAGAGGACTTCTGTTATAGAAATACATAGTAAAGATGGAAACAAAAGTAATGTCAAGTCCTTCAGTGGTGTGGGGGGTTCTTTAGATGTGTGCGTTTCTCTTTCTTAGTGGTAAGCATGTTTCATGTGTATATTTTGGGAATATACTATATTATACTATACTATAGTCTTTTTTCTTTTCCAATTCCTCTGACTTGCAGCATTATTGGTGGGAATTGTGTAAAATTCAAGTCCCTCCATTGTTCAAAGGAAACATTTATTTTTGATTACTCAGGAAGAAGTTCAAAAATCCACTACAGGATGGATTTGGGGTTCAGTTAGGTTGGTCTCACACTTCTAGTCATTTATTTTCTGTCATTACCTTTCAAAAGAGATTTTCATACTCTGTAATCATATGTAAATCAACTCCAGCCTTTTTTGAATTCTTCAAAAATTTTGTGATAGCAGGAGTTCATTGTTAATGTATGTAAAATTTACCTTTTCCTTTTTTAGTCTCCAAGGATTTTATATATATTAGGTAGTTTTAAAGGGACACCTAGGTGTCCCAGTCCTATTTTTATGCTGAGAATAAGCTTCTACAGTAACTTAAACTGTAACAATGTATTTTCTATAAGAAAGTATTTTTATTGTTTTTTAAAAAAAAACCTTTTCCTTCATTATTTGAAATTCAAATTTTGTACCACTAATAACCTGAACATGAAATTTACTGTAAATAAAATGAACTGTCAAATATAATAGTTTTTTTCATCTTCCGTGGACAGAAATGGAGGTAGAAGGAAGAGGGGAAGGAATGCAGGGGAAATTAAAGAAAGCAAAATGACAGAGTCAGTATTTTCAATTCTGCTACCCAGAGCAGTTATGAGTAACATCGTTTTTAAAAGTCTGCTTGCAACTTTTATTTTTTACTTTGAAAGAGTTCTTTTTAAGAAACTGCAAAGTAATTTCTTTGACATCTATTGTACATTTTACATAAAAGAAACCAATGTCACCCTCACCCTGTTGAGTTCTAATATGCAAAAATTTTGGTTATGACCATTCAAATGTGATTTCCCACAAAGAACCCCAAAATCCCTCGTGTTTATTGAGTTGTCTTGTGAGAAGAGATAGGCTTGATTTTGAGTATTTCAGTTTGTTTTATTTTTTCTTCAGCATGGGAAGGACTTTGAGGCTATCCAGAACAACATTGCCCTGAAGTACAAAAAGAAAGGCAAACCAGCAAGCATGGTGAAGAACAAAGAACAAGTTCGCCATTTCTACTACCGCACCTGGCACAAGATCTCGAAGTACATTGACTTTGATAATGGTTAGTATGCAATGAAGTGGGCTCAGTGTAGAGCTCAGTCCTGTGAGGGCTAGACTTTCTAGTGCCATTCTAGAAGCTAGGAATGGTGAAGATGAGAAAATAAATATTGAGCAGCACTAAGGTATGTGTGAACGCATTGCATTTTCCTCAGTGTGACCATACCAAGATTCATCTTTTTTGAAAAATACTTCTCAAAAAAATAGTGGTAGTAGTATCATTGCTTCTATATCAGTTCACCACACCATAATAAATGCTCCTCCAACTGTTAATCTTATGGAAAAAACAGGTTTAAAGAAATGTTTTTCCATTCTCAGGAACACAGCTTTGAGGACAGCTACCTAAATGTTAGTCACACTTGACATCATCAAGCAAATTGACCCCGGCCTTACTTTTTACTACCTTGAGGGAAGGTCTGAGCCAAGAGTACATGGCTGAAATATTTATTTACACTTTAAATAAACCTGAAATTGTGTCATTGATTCAGCAACTCAGGAATCCCAGACTGCTGAATTCTTCTCTTCCCATTTTTCCCTCCTTCTTCCGCATCTTGTTGAACGAAAAGGAAATTGGGTAGTCATATGAACTTTTAGTGGTGTTTTGTAACAATAATGATAATGTATGATCTTTGATATTTGATTTTTATCAAATACACCATATTCAGGGTGTATTTGAAGTGAGGTTTCAAGTTAATTTCTAGCCTAATCTGAATAGCAGGTTAAAGGCAATCTATTGCAGAGTGAACAGATATTACTAAATTCTAGTTCTTTTGACTCTGTCAAGATATTATGAAGAATGTCAGTTCTCCTGTTAGCATGTTGATCAGGTAAAGATCTCCAGGGCCTTCCTATCCTTCTGATGATATGCTCTAAGTTATATAAATTATTATGGTAGTTGCATGGTGGTGGAATTCTTTAGTATTCAAACAATTCTTTTATCTTCAGCAAAATTCTGGACAGTAAATTCATCCCGTCAATTTGTGGCTGTAGCCTGTCTTGTTAAAAATAACTCATTCATGAGAAATGGGTATGACTTCAAGTGCTAATGACCTGTAAGGTATATTATCACATACTTCTAGGAAAAGTGAAAGAAATGCAAAGATAATGTAGAATACAGTTCATAGGATTAGGTTAACTAAGATGTGTAAGTCTAAGGATGACTTACATGTCTAAAACACTTTTAAAGTTTAAGGTTATCTGAAGGAGGACTTAGGCATTTAAAATACCTTTAAAGTTTAAGGTGTATTTTTGAGTTTTTTTCAAAACAAGATGGCACTTTGAGATGAAACAAGCCATTAGTATTTTATTTAAAAATAAATGTCACAGCAAACATAGCGTTGGAAGAAATTGGTTTGTGTAGGATATTTTAAAAAAAAGTTGTCATGGACATACTTCATCTGCTGTCTGAATAAAGTAGAATTCTGTATCTAAATCTAATCTCATTGGATGTAGAAATTTAAGAATTAGTGCAGTGCTTTGATTAGTTTTAGTATTGGTAAAAATATATGTGCCTGAATTTTGAGATTAAGGGTGTTTACAAGTCAAAGAGCACTGAATTCTTAATGAATAGTTGAGAATAAATATTTTTGTCAGATTTATAAACCACAAGATTTTTCAATGCTGCTATAAATATATTAGAAATAATAATGTCCACATGATATATGTTGATATGAAAGGAGAAAAACTAAAGCTGAATAAAATGTTTGCAATTTTTATATAAAAATTTAGAATTTGGAATTTGTGTAAAATCTTCAAGGTACATTTCTGTCTCTGGAAAAATTCAGACCTACTTGTGAATTTTCATATAAAAAATAGTTTTGTATGTATTTTCTTGGGGGCATCAATATGTTTCCTTTAGAAATTATAGACAGTTAAGTGATATTAGAATTGATATAACAACTGAAGTAACTTTTATTTTGCATATTGAACTGTATTTGTTTAAATTCTGTGAAAGCTGCTTTGGGTTTTTTTTGTTGTCTAAAAAAATGTTGCCTTTCCCAGAAATTTAAGTCACCAACAGGAAATCAGTGAACCCCTCTCATTATAGTGTTTCTTGAAATAGAACTTAGTCTTACCTTCAGTGTTTGCCTCATCATTGAAAATGTGAATCATTTTATCCTTTCATTGAAGATTATTTTGTTTGCAGTGTTCAAATGAGCACCTACAATGTGGATTATGTCATCTCACTAACACCGCTTCTGCTTTTCAGTGTTTTCGCAAGGGCTGAAAAAATCCTCCCTGGAGCTTTATGGCTTAATCTGCTATGGGGAACTAAGGAAAAAGATTGGGGGATGTGAGTATGAATTTCCTGATGACTGAAAATTATTTTTATATGGTAGAATCAGAAGTGCCTACCGTTGAAGTTGGCCATGTCTAGAATAGTTTCACTTTTGTGTCATTCAGGATATTTGTTCATTGTATTCTGTTGTGCATATCTATGGTATAGAATTTCATGAAATGTGTTTTTATTTTTTTAAGACCTTCTTAGTCTATTGCATGCCTTTGTCTTTGACAGATTTCTTTAGCTTTTACTATCTGCGGAAAGCAGCACATTTAATGCCCACAGATGACAGGTGAATATATATGCAGTTTAGATATGTCTGTTTTATTATTCTTGAAAACGAAGCAATTAAATGTGTAAGTGATATTATTTGCACCCACAATTATTTTTGCCTACCCAATCAAAATCTGGGATGATGCCTTTCTACAAATCAGGCTCTAAATCATTACATAACAAGGAATCCTGAAGCATTACAAACCATAATCGGAAATAACAACTTCACCAGTCAAGCAAGATGCGTTCTAACCTTGTTAACCCCAGAGACTGGTTTGGTCCATAAGGACAAGCTTAGATCAATGAGTATGTGCCCTACCCATGCTCTCCTCTATGCTGGAAGTTAGGTAGGTGCATTAGCAAGGTACCCGAGTTTAGGCTCAGTACCATATTCACATGGCCTTTATTGCTTCCAGACTAGAAAGAGCTCTGATGTGGCTAGGTTGGCACAATGGCAGAGGAGCTTGCACTTGTATGCTCTAGTCCATGTGCGTCTACCTTCCTTTCTGTGTGGGTTTTTTTTTTCATTTGTCCCCAAGATAGAGCCAGCGCCATATCATAAGTAGTGTATGTTCTACAAGTGTTGCTTTATTTGTGAGACATGGGAACTAATCATCCAGACGTTTTCACTTTTTTGTAAAGTTGTGTTAGTTGCAAAGTAAAAAAACAAGAAAGCCTTAATGAGTGGACACGTACAATTCCTAATGGAATTATGATACGTTGGGAAACTTTTTGCTAGATTATTTCCTCACCTGGGATTTTATTGTAACGTCTCATGAATCAGACTGTCATGGATGTTTTGCACTGACTTTGTTCTGTCTATTCATTGGAGAAGCAATTTTGAATTGTTTCATGACAAAGGTGCAGAGGCAAGACAGATTGCACTGTCAATAGGAGACAGTATTAGTGTTTCTTCCCTTTCTCCTCATCTTGTTTAAAAAGCATCAACAGACCCTCCTTGGCTCTGACTGGGAATAAGGTTTCACACAGTCACCATGGCAATGCATGCATGCTCTGTGCTTCTGTCTCTTTATATAACTTTGGCAGTCGGTTACGTATTTTTACCCACTGTCACTTAGAAAATTCTAGTCTCTTCCTCAAGACCAAATGGACCAGAGCAGCAAGTGTCTACACCCAGATTATGAGAGGTCTGCTCTGTGGCTGATGAAAGTAGTTTCTTTCTCTCTTTATTTTTTTATTTTTTTTATTTTTTTTGTGATATTCACCCAGGCCCAGCTTCCCAAAAATTGAGATGACTTCTGTAGAACAAGTGAGGAATAGAAGTGTGTCAGAAATACTTCCAGCATTGCCAGAGAGAGGTTAATTGTTCTGTAAATAGGTCTGGACTTTGCTATCATAAAAAATATAAATCAAGTTACAGTAATTAACTGCCTTTAAAACTGTGAAGTGTAGTGCATAGAAAGTGTTGGTTATATGTGCTTTTTTTAAACTGCATCCAGACCTGTGAGGGCTTGATGCTCTTTCATTATGCTCTGCTGCCTTAGCAACCGAGATTGAGTATGGAGATCGGGAAGCTTTTTTTTAATACTGCAGTGTCAGATTAATACTCAGCAACCCAAGATTTCTGCAGTATTTACAAACTTTGGTCATTTAGTCTGAGTAGTATGTAATTTCTGTGGCAAGGAATGTGTAAAGCTTACACCTTGTGAAAACGGTATTTTCAGGAAGTTTATGTTGTAGGCCATTTATGCCCATTAATCCTTCATGAGAATAAAATATAATAGTTTTGAAAACTGAACAGAATGCAAGTGGTCGTGACTATGTAACTTAAATCCTAATTCGCTGTGTTATCCCTTTTCATGGAAAGGTATGGATGACAAGAATGCAGCTAAACTCAATGAACTCATTCAGGCTGGGTAAGTATGAACTTCTTCCTGAAATTTGTGGAATTGGGTTGTTCAGCAACGCAGTTCTTGAACTGTTGGTTGTTAAATCGGTCATCCAAAGTCTAGAAGGCATCTCGCACTTCCTTAGAGCTTCAGTTTGATTTGGCGTGCTTAGTTTGTTTCATATATGTTTTTTCTCCTCCTTTTCTATGAAGCCACTAATTGTTACTGGTAAGCAAATGATGGGTGAAGTTTAAGAAAGTCTTGAAATGAGAATTCTTTATCGAAGTTATGGCACTAAAAACAAGTTGACTGAATATAGGGAATGTAGTTCTTCTCCATACACTTCTGCCATACACAGTGCTCACCAGCCCTGACTTTCAGACCTCAAACAGCACTTCCAGTATACCTTGGACCTCAGCCCTCCAGTCACTTCTGTATCTACTTTACTTTAAGGATGAATAGTCTCTTTCACTTCCAGAAAGAATTACGGGTTTGGGGGATTCAGTCCTGCTTGGCAGTGTCCTTTAGAATACAGAAGTGGTTAGAAGTTGTCCTACTATTAGAAATGAGGGAATACCTGAAATATTTGTGCGTAAAATAGATACTTGGTGTTGTGCCTTTTTATTGCTCACAGCCTGAGCTTTCCAAATGAGTACCTTATAATTTATTAACCTTCCCTCTCCTGTGAGCTGCACTTTGAATCTGATTGTTTATGAAATCACTTGTTCATTCTTCTAATAACTATGAAATTTGAAATTAGAGCAGAAATTATCATTTGGTTTGGGTTGTGTATAATAAGAAAATCTTTTTCCTCATCATCCCGTTCAGTAAGTTTTTCATATAACAAAATGATACTTAAAACATTTTTTTTTTTAATTGGAGTTATCAGGGATATCCCTGGGTTTTGTTTTTGTTTTAAAGCCTGGGCCAAGCTTTTTTTCCCCTAAGAAGTTAATTTCCTGAGCATTTCCCGAGTTCAGGATAGAGGCAGTCATTCTGGCCTCTCTGGGTTGTACTGGGGAGCCTTTCTAGTGCTTGCGTCACCCAAATAGACTAAGCCATAGTAAATGAGACTGATCACTTGGCAAACTAAAGCATCAGTGTAGTACTTGCTGTTCGAAGGACTTCTTATCTACAACATTTCTCATGATTAAGACCTTAGTTCTTCTAATTCAAGTGGTTGAAACTGATGGCTAATGATTTCTATAAAGTCTAGGTACTTATTCTATAAAAGTCAATCTTGTAGTAGTTTTGAAATCAGGGGTCTTTACATTTGAAAATATTAATACTTTTTTTTCTTTTACAAAAACTACAGTGTACACAAATATTAACATTCTTCTCAGGCAGTTCAGAAAAAAGTTGCTCTTGCATAGGCTGTTTGTCTACCAGGTGAAAGACATGTCTTTACTTTGTTTTCTCTCCTGCACCTCTTACCTATTTGCTGGGAAACGTTCTCATTCTTACAAGAGCAAACTGTGCAGGGAGACAATGTTTAAATTTTTATCTCTATTAACACCTAGCTGTTTACACTATGTGGATTAATCCCATGCATGTGCAGGGAGATGGGCAGCCCATACTTCCACAAGCAAACACATTGCATATATTCCATTAGATTAAATTTTCTCTTTTCGATTTGTTCAGTGGTGTTAGATCTCTGTGAGAGCTCTATCTATGTGTAAGCAGTTCTTTTTCTTCTGTTCCTAACACATTTCTTTTAAATCTGATTTTCCTTCTTTTCCTCTCAGAGTGCACTACACTTCGTAAGGTTTGTCACTATGTTGAAGTCTTGAGTGAAATTGAATCCCTATCATTATTACTCATACTACTTAATTCGGATGTTTTCCTGAAGTAGATAAATGTTAGTCTCATTTGACCAGTAAGAAGGGTCAGGAGAGGCTGAGGTTGAGGAGCCACATGGCAGTTTATTGGCAGAGTGAATATAGACCCTGGAATCCTGAATTTCTACAATAACGGTGCGGTTTATCAAAGCCAAATGACCCTGTGAGATGCTTGTAGCAAAGTTATCCTGAAAATCTTCCTGGTTGAGCTGATAACCGAGGCCACAGGTAGTTAATAGTGCTTGAAGACTTAATGAACTATTTCAAATAACGGCAAATCTTTGTGTGAAATGTCCCTGTTTGCTTATTGAAGCTAAGACCATTCAGTGCTATGATTGTCTGTATTGTCTTAAAAATTTCAGAAGCATTTAAAATCAGGCTAGTCTGTAGCCTTTGGTACTGTTGTTACATGAATCAGTGGTCTTTTAGGAAATAGATCAAAGTATAGGTATTTGTAAATCCTAGGGGAAGGTAAGAATTGCTCTGTCAGCTTCCTTAGTGGTCCAAGTAATTCAGCATGCTCATGTCAACACCAATCCACACGAGCTGCTTAAAGAAGTTTTTAGAATTACTAAGCAGGACAATTACGGAACAAAGCACAGTTAGAAATTATGGGGAATCTGAATCACTTTCTGCCCAGTCCTCTGTTACTAGTTTTTATTACAGCAATGATATGTTCCTGGATTATGTGATTAGGATATATAATAAGAAAGCAAGCTTCGTGGCAGTACACCAGAACTGTTCAGAAACACATCTAAATAGACTTAGACCGAAGGTTTTTTTGTTCCACTTTCGGGAGTGAAACATTTTTATTAAACTTAGGTTTTGTAAAAATCTTTACATTTAATTAAAAAATTAAAAAATACACTTGGGGAAATTTATGTATTCTCTGGATATGTTTGTAAATCTTTAGCACTCCTGGATGAGTGTTAAAAAATAGAGAAATACAAAATAAAAGAAATACCGTAAATATGCAGCTGTTATAACACATTGCTGCTCAGTGTCTGTTAGCATTTATTTTGTTTTTTTGCTCCCCCAACTTGAGATGATCTTTGTAACACAAGTTTTTGGTTTTTTTTTTTAAGAGCGTTAAAGGCAGATGTCTTAACGGGTATTGGTCTGCCTGTTTCAGTTCCTGGGTGCGCTTTGTGTGGAGGGGGAGTGATCCTTCGTTGCCTTTGATTTCCTAGTAAAGGCATTCGTCATGCCATTGTGGGAATTTGCTGCTCCCTAAAAGTCTTGATAATAAAATAGCAATTCATTATATTACTAAAAAGCTCTGTTTCAGTCAGGGAAAGTGCTGTCGGTGTCAAGCTGAACTAGCGGTTCTTAATGCATATTTGGTACGGTAGTGTTTTTTTAATGTTTACCATTTTCTTCATTTGGACAGATCCAGGACCTATGTAAGAGGTTAGCTAGATCAGTATTGTAAGCTAAGACTAGCTCTGTCGCAGGCTGTCCTTTTATTCATTTTTACCTTGTTTTTCTTTTAAAGTAATAAAACTATTCCTTAGCCGCTTTCTTATGCCATGTGTTTCAATTAGGAAACTACAGTATTCAAAGATATCAACTTTTATACTAGTTTAAAGGTAGAATAACTTTATTATCAGACTCTCCTTAGATTGCTTTAAAGCCATCACACGTTATGAAAACAGGAGTTAGGGGAGTTATTCCTGACTTTCCAAGCAGAATACCTAAATCTAGAGAGCTGAGGTGCTACTTCTTCTAATACCGTAGATTCTAGGCTACAATGAAAATAAAAATATTGATTGCCGTAGCCGAAGAGTGCTGTAGTGACAGGACCAAGAAACTGGTGACTTTGTACATGAGGTTTTTAATATAAATTCATGCATGTTCTGTGTTCATTTATTGAAGAGCATATTTTGATGCTCAGTTCTGAACTGCTATTCTTATTCAGTACTCAAGTTTGTTGCTGCTCCAGTTTTAGGGCTATCAGCAGTTTTGCATTTGTCTTTCTTCCTCCATCACTTTTTCTGTCCTTCTGGATTTTTTTTAACATCTTTTCTGCAATATATTTGTATTCTTCACATTCCTTTTCTGTTTTTTTTGCCTAGTTTTCTCTCTGTGCCTTTTAGGCACGGATACAAATGCAGCTAGGAGCTTACAATGCTGATGGGTTGTTCTTTGCAAGCTGCTATGCAGTGGTAGCTGATGCTGGGTACCTGCAGCCCAAGACGCAGTGGAGCAGGTGGTAGGCAAATCAATGAGGAACGACTGGCAGGTAGCCTGCCTCAACTGTCATAAATGCTTTATGACCAATTAGTTAGGTTTTTAAAGAAGAATATGAAAATTGAAGAGGAATACATTTCTTTTCCCTTCTTTTTCTTGAATCAGTTACATACTGCATCTCCTAAGTAAAAGGTTAAACAGATAAATTGTTTTTCCAGTCTGTTGAATGAATGGTTCTGGAAAATGCATTTTTTTTCATGTTTAATTTAGCATAATCTTAACATTTGCGTGTTCTGATGTTCTAACATTTTGAAAAATTACAGTGGTGTATTAAGGTTCTTGATACGTATTTTTCAACCCTTAGCTGCAGTCTTTAGCTTGAAGTTGCTGTTAAACAATTACACATTTGTGTAGGTGAGGTAGACTATCCCTTGTATGATGTAAAATTTTAACATGAATGTCTTCCTATTTATCTGAAGTGAAGTTTATAGGGATAGAAAATGTGTTTTATTGGGTCAGTAGATACAGGTGGATGAAATAGCCTTTCAAGCATTCACATTCTTCCTTAGGTCACCTTCAAGTCCTGTGAAGAAAGCAGCCTGTCTGGACTATATAGTAAATGAGTTAGTCTAAGAAAAAATAATGCTTCTTCCCACAAACCTTGCCTCACTTATGCCCTTACACTATTAAAGTTGAAATAGTAATACTGTTACGACTCTTTGTTTGTATGAGGCTACTTCAAGGGCACATTTGATGAAAAAGTGCTGCTTTAACTAAAATCAAGGTGCAGGAACAGTTTCAGCTAGTACAAGTAGTCAAAAGAAGTGTGTGGCACTGCCCTCAGTGCCCAGGTACAGTTGATAGTGCCGTAGATCTGCAATTTAGGGACCTGTTTCAAGGTGCATTAAGTTAATTGCATTACTTTCCACTGGCTTTAGTGGATTTTGTACAAGACCATTGTGAAACTGTGTTTTCTCCTAGAGTAAGAGGAGGGAACATCTAGGCATGTCTTCACTAAGAAAGGAAATTATTACAGTGGTTTTGATTGCATTAACTGCTTGCAAGAACAAGAAAGATAACTGTTTCAGCTTGTTAGTGCAGCAACGTTATATTCCCTACAGCCATTCTTTGGCTTTCCCAGACTCTCTGTTTTCTAGCAGTCTTATGCATTCTTGCATCCTGTCATCTCAACATGAGCTTTATAAAATGACTTAGTATCATGAACAGCATTAATGGTGGGAACAGAGCTCTTTGATACCGTAACAGGAGGTTTGACATTGGAAGTCTGAGATTTTGCTGTTTTGGGGAAAACAATAATAACCACTGGACAGAGAAAGGTAATAGGTATCTGGAGTTTTTATCCACTGCATATTCTTTCTTTTCTGCCAAATCCTTCCATTTTTCTACCAGGTACAGCACCAGTCACTTTTGCACTATGCACCCATTTCTGATTGCTCAAGACCAAAGTTTGTCCTCATGATAAAAAGTGGAGGTTCTGCACCTAGAGATTCAGAACCAGGAGGGAAGGTCTGCAGTTTTTCAAACATTCACCAGCTAAATTTTAGCACAGCAGAATTTGAGTTTCCTGTCTTTCTGTTTTGCAGTACTAGCTAACTTGACTTGAGTGAGGGTGGAGTGATCATACTGGTCCTGTCTTCATTTGTATTGAAACTTGGTTTATTTAAAAAAAAAAAAAAAGTGTTAGCTGCATGTGATTAAACCTGGTTTCAGGAGATTTATTTTCTAAAGAATGCTGACTTTCTGATAAATCATACCTGCAGTCAAGATACTTCAGTAACATTATGGCAAGAGGGTATTAAGCTTCCCATTTAAGGGCTAAGATGGCATTATTGTCTGCTGTAGCAGATGTGAAGATAGGAAGAACTGTTTAGAACTAGGCAAGTAGCTCTTGGGAGTTTTTCTTGTGTTTGTTTTTCTCTTAAACAGCAGTGTTGCTAGTTTCTTTATAGCACTTGAGACCTTTCTGCTCTTTTCAGGAGTAAGTCATCACCTCCTCTGTATCAGAGTCCATTCAGTGTATTCCCTTGGTTTTTGATAGCTCAGTGCCGAATCTGGAAAACTGTCCTTCTAGCCCTGGGAGATTCTTAATGTGTAGAAGTTCATAGCTTAATAATTCAAACTCCTGAGCTGCTACCTCTTCAACTCCACAGATCTGGCTTTACTTCCTGCTGCCCCTTTGCAGCTTTCCCTCTCAGCGGTGTAGACCAGTAACCCTTTCTGCCTAATGATGTCTTCCTTCCAACATAGAAAAAATCAGATCCTCTTGTAGGAACATCCTCCATTATTTCTTTCCTTCTACTTGCAGAGATTTGTTTTTAACCCTGCTGCTTCTATGGTAGCTGATCCTCACTGGTTGAGGTAATAAACGTAAATATTGCTATTAGTAGCTTTTGTTGGTGTCAATACCTGCCTTTTAAACCTCTAACAAGAAAACAAGGCCATCTGAGTGAAAAAATTAACTGGTTCTAATGTTTGCAAAACATAAAATGGAGTCTTGATTTTAAGGATCTTTATAGCTGTTAATATGGTATCGAAGCTAAAAGCCAATGAAATTGTACTGTGAACGTTTATTTTGCTCTGATTCCTGGACAAGCAGTTAGACTTCACTTCTGCAACAAATGTGGCATAGGTATTCCAAAATGGAAGACCCTTTATAAAAAAACTTAAGACTGTTTTTTTTTTCATAGTGAAGTATTAGGAGTAGAAGGAGAAGGAGAAGAATAAAGCAAAAGCAGTTGTCTTTTAGGAAGAAGCTGTCTCTGAGGTCTCTTCAACAGAACTAACACAATTCTGGACTTCTTTATATAACATGATCCCTCCCTCAGTGGATAGCCCTGGACACAGTGCTTCATGGAAGTTTGAAAGAGGAGGGTTACAAGGGTAGTGTCTCTACAATGAAAAGTAAGATGATAGAAGAGACTGAAGGTTTTAAATACCCTTCTGAATGGGCGCTGCAACCCCTTATATATTTTTGTTCATTCCTATAGACTTGATTATATCTGACTTTGTGTCACTAATATGTATGTATTCACGAACTTTTGTACATCATGCCTATAAATATTTCTTTTTCAATATATTTAGGGCCACGACTGTTCGCTACAAAGGGAGAAACCTTCGTATCAAAGCTCCAATGTGCAGGGCTTTGAAGAAACTCTGTGATCCAGATGGTATGTAAGAGGCACTGGAATGTGAAAGAGTTTTAGCAGATGGTTGGAAAAATATGAGAGAGAATAGGCCTGTTTTGAGACGTATATCACTGGCAGGGCAATTAGTGCCATTTCACATTTGATTTGGGCACAGATACGTCCCTATTGTCTTTTTATCCTGTTTGCTTGTGTGGTCCCAGTAAATTTAAGCCTCACCCAGCTCGCTAAATCTTGGAATATGACATTAGCTAAGTTGCAAAGGGAACAGCTGCATCAGACAAGATCACTTTTGCTTTGCCACTTTGTGCTTTTAATGTATGTTAAGATTATGCTGTCTTCTTCCTTGTGCCAATGAATAAGCAGCAGTATGTTGTTTAGCATTGAGCTTTTTAGACTTTTTTACCTTCTCCAGTTCAGCTATGTATGATCTCTTTTTCTTTCAGTAAGTAGCATAACTGCAGTTTAAAGATATGAAATATTATATTTGTATAAAGTTTCCAGACACTCAACTAGAAGCTCCAATACCACTGCGGTTTCCAAGGAAAAACATTAATATATGGGAAGAGGAGGTAATCTAAGGAAGTAGGCTCCGCTGGTGAAACTGAGTTGCCTAAGTTGTCTTTGGATGATGCCCATATCTGTGATGTTTTTCTTCATCTAATTGAGTATACAGCTTTCTGCCTGACAGAGTTATCCTTACTTTGACCCATGCCCTTTTTGCTTCATTTCCCTTCAGGCGTTAGTGATGAAGAGGACCAGAAGCCAGTGCGTCTTCCTCTCAAGGTCCCCGTGGAGTTGCAGCCACGAAATAATCACGCATGGGCTCGAGTGCAGAGTCTTGCCCAGAATCCACGGCTTAGGTAATAATGAGCTAATTGTGGTGCTTAGCATGGAGTAGGGAAATATATGGGCAGCATTTGAGCATCTTCTCTCTCTTCAGGATTCTGTCTGCCAACCAGGCAGTACATATCTGAATGATAAAGCAGTTTGCCTAAATGTACTTACTCTGAAGGCTTCGTCCAACCAGAGTATGTGATTCTTGCAGATCATGGGATCTCAAACTTGAAAATTAGATTACCATTATTCTTTATACCTTTTCATTTGAATACTTAAAGGAGCTGCTGAAGTTGGAGAGTGATACACTTTGTGTCATTTACACACAGTTGTCAGAGCAGAGGGGGCAAGTAAAACATTTATTTGCAGCACTAGTTCTACTAAAGTTTACATTGAATGCACCTTAAGACACAGGGAAGGGAAGTAAAACAGTGGTCAGAGGAGCCTGCACCAAAACTCTGAACATGTCAACTGCAACACAGTGATATTAGCCGAAAGGAAGGTATTTATAGATTAACCTCCTTCCCACAAAATGTAGTTGATGCTGTTGTTCCAGTGTTATCACTGGCTGTTCATTTTAGTACTTATACCTAGTCCAGAACTCAGAGCAGAAAACAGTAGACCTTTCTGATGCTGATTGTTCTTTCAAATAGAGCAGTTCCATATGATGACCAAATACTGTGCAGAGAGGAGAATGAGGATTTTTAGCATTAGAGGGTTTTTTTGTAAAATACATTGAGGGCAAAAAGCAAATATTTAGGCCTTTGAGATATTTCACAGTTGTGAGTTATCTACATTTTAGCATTGCCAGATAAAGTTCATCCTTTTGTTTTGAGATTGGGAGTGGATAGTTACAGAATGCCAGTTTCTGCCTTGATTCCCATTCTAGTGCTGCAGCTGTGATTTGAGCTTCTGCTGACATTTTCCTCTGTTCCTTTGCTTTGTATATTTTGCATACAGGATGATAGTAGAGTTGCATCGGAAGGTCTCCAGCCTCATTGAGTTCCTGAAGCAGAAGTGGGCTCTCCACGAAGTGCGCATCGTATCCTTTTCCTGCTTAGTCTGTTCTGCATGCTGTGTCCTGGGAGCAATTTTGTGTCAAAAATGTAAATCTACCTAGCGTATTTACCAGACCATGTTTAATACTCAGCATCACTAATGTGAGGGAGCCATTAGCGGGAAACCCCAAGCATTTCACTTCTACTTAAACTTTTCTCTGCCACAATCCCTGAAAAGCTAGTTAGTAATAATGAAGCTCCCTGCCTTTATTTCATTTCTGTAAACAGTTACCTGAATCCATTTCATCGTAGATGGATGACTGCATTGTAGAAGCTTTGATAGTAATTAGCTATTTTGTTTACAGTTTCAGCTTTTTGAGCTTTCCATTTGCTTTATGTAGCCCTACCACAACAAGGCTTAAGTTTGTTGTTCACATAGCTGCTGTTGCCTAGTATGTATTATCTACATGCGGTCCAAGCCTTACGACACATTACGGAGTGTTTTGACCCATGCAGTAGAAGGATTTGTGAGATATCAGCCATTATGTTCTCCTGTGAACAAGTATGCTCCATCCTGTTCTTAGTCCTTTTATTCAAGCTTTTGGGCTTTTCTTTTTAATTTGTGAGCCTGGACGAAGTGGCAGCGTAGCACTCGACACTTAGAAAGATGTCAAAACATGTAAAATAGAGGCTGCTGTACAGAAAGGAGAGTCTGTTTTGCTATGCAGTGACTTTTTTTTAAATTGCAGTGGAGCATGAACCAGAGATCAGTAATTTTGCTTGGAACAGAGATTTAGTTTGCTGCTTCTAGTGAGTCTTCAGGATAGCCCGTATCAACACAGAAGGACTTAATTTCCAAAGATCACAGAGCATTCATATCTATGCTGAGTAGAGAACATATCCCTGATCAGCTATGTATTTTTTTTATTTGCAAAATAGGCTACCAGGTGCTTCTTTTGAAGGGACAGATGGTAGTTGTATTCTTTGACGCATCTTTTTTAGCGTAAAACACTAGAGGAACGGCAGCTTCAAGACACCAGAGACTCAGAAACAAGAGGCAGCCTCTCAGAGGAGAAAGTGATGCTCCATCTTTTTCCAGGAGAGAATTGTACACTCACCCCTCTGCCTGGGGTAGCCAGAGTGGTCCACTCCAAGGCTTTCTGCACAGTGCATTGGCAGGAAACTGGCAAATGCAAACAGAACACAAAAGACTCTCACTTACTACCCCCCGCACAAATCTTAGGCATACAGAGTGGTCAGGGGACAGCTAGGGGACAGCTGAAATACACACGGGGAACAGAAGGTGGTAAGAGTGTTGGAAGGGCAGAGAGCACTACAGAATCAAGCAGAACCTCTCAGCCCACAGCTGACGTTTCTGCAAGCACTGAAGATGGTTCCCCAGAGATTGGTCTGGTGGAAGGAACAGCCTCAAATCTTGGCATCACTAATTCTCTCAACAAACCACCTTCTGGACTTCAAGATCCAGGAGGGAACCATGAAAAGCTGAGCTCAGTGACCTTCTGTGTGGAGGGCAGGGAGGCCCTGGCCGGTGACCAAGCAACTGTACTACCATCATGCAGCACAGCTTGTGCTTGCAGGAAGATCCCTGATGTGGAGGAGCTCTCTCTGCTTGATCCGTTCCCGCGGTACATGAAGTCCTGTCAGGACTTGATCGTCCCAGAGAAATGTTTTTGCACAGACAAACTGCATGGAAAAGACTCTACTCCAGCAGCTGGTAATACTTCTCCTGTGGCTTTTCCAAGTGGGAGCACAGAGACATCTGATGCCTATTCAGCACAGCTGCCAAGAGGCAGTGTGGCTTCACCCAGCAGTGGCCCGTCCAGATATGAAACTCAGGCTAGCCATGGCCCCAGTCTACAGCTTGATGCTTGTACCAAGGAGATAACAGATGCGGTAATGGAGGATTCTCAAGAGAAGCTGAGCTCCTCATTTCCACCTCCACCTCAGGGACAATCTAGTTCAAAGTCTCTCAAGGATGACCCGAGCAGGCTCTCTCAACAGGTTAGAGAAGAAGGATGGAGTCTACGAACTTCTGAGAGCCTTACGCTGGCAGAAGTCTACCTCATGATGGGCAAGCCGAACAAGCTGCAGCTGGAGTACGACTGGCTGGCTGTCCTGGAGCCAGAAACCCAGGATGCTAGGGAGCAAACATCCGAACCAAGTGCTGTTCCTACATGTACCACCTTTCACAAGCAGAGACTCCTAAACTGCCTTTTAAAACTCATCTCTACTGAAGTCAATCCCAAACCAGTAAGTAGCTCTCATTTATGCTCCAGAAGCTAAACTCTTGGTTATATGATCCGGGGAATGATTGCCCATCCTTGTTGTTCTCATATTAAATCAGTGACCAGCCTTGTTAAGATCTTGGAGTCACCTATGTAAAAACCATTTCAAAACAGCTTGCTGCAAAGTGGACTTCTCAATATGCTGCATCTGTTTTTTCTGCCTTTTAATTTCTGGTTTGCCATGGGTCTCAGTTTCAGTAGTATTATATTAAACATTTAATGTGACTGCTGAAAAGATCAGTCATGAGATTAGGTGCCTTCTATTCTGTCTCAGGTTAACACTCCAAAAGAAAACTGCAACCCTTAATTTCCAATGTTAATGCAGTTCAAGTTACACTAAGTATAGGTGTGAAAAGAATTGATTTATTTGCAATAGCATAGCCAGTATACTTTGGTCTATTGCGGTGATTTTTGTAAAAGTGGCAAAATGAGTTTCGTGTTTTATTTCCGAGACTCTAGATACATGTGTTTAACTTGCCTAGAAAAATACATTCTTCGTAGGGCAGACAACTGGGGATAAACCTGCTTTCCTTCTTGTGCTTTGTAACCAGAGTTTGAGATATGCCCCTGTGACAATTTGGGCAGCCATTTTATTCTAGTGTAACTGATTGAAATTTAGTAAAACGTTCTTTCAAAGTCCAAAAAGAGTCTGAATTCAACAGATCTTTAACTCATCAGATCCCCATCATCCAAATTTAGTCAGATAACATTTGCATCGTACTCCAGCATAGAATGCAAATGAATCACTAGTCCCAAACACTCATAATTCTTTGATCTTTGCTTGTTGGTAGAGACTTAGTATCCTTTTCCCCCTCCCTAAAGCTCCTGTTGATCCTGATTCTATAAACATAGGATGTAGGATTTTTTAAATGTCTCATATTTTATAAATGTAAAACCATCTTCTCTGAGATACAGCTCCAGTCTGATACAGACTTTGTTTAAATTCTGAAGGCTCCTGGTCTCACATCTCACTGGTGTGTGACAAAGTCTCCTTGTTTCGCATCTGGTTTTACTTCTAGTGTCACATGTGACAGCCAGAGAAAGTAGGATTGAACTTTTGCAAACTAGAAAGAGGAGTATCTCATTCAATTTGGGGGCAGGGGGAAGAAGGGAGAGAATAAAGATATGATCTGAGGCAGTTATTATTTGCATGTGTGCTCCTGTCACTTTTGCACTGTTTGTGTCTTAACCAAAGTAGTGTAAAACCCCTGAAAAATTATGCAGTTCTTTCAGGTATGTACCAATATCATACATTCTAATAAAAAGAGGAACCTTTTCCTTTATTTGTAAAGTACTAGTTTATACAGACTTTATTGCAGAAAAATACACTGAAAGAGTTAAAAAAAACATGCACAGAAAAGGTCACTTGGGGCAGTGACTGTCATGGGAATGATATATATATTCAAGAGATGAGAATGATATTTACTGCCTACCTGAAAGTACAGTATACTTTTGGAAAGGATTGTCTCTTAAATCCTCTACATTTCATCAAATAATAGGAAGGGTGATATTTTTGCCACCGGTACTTCTGCTCTCCGGGAGTCTGGACGTCTCCAGCTCATGATCTGAAGTCACTATCTTTAGGACCGTACTTCAGGGAGGTGGAACTCCTGAGCTTGGTGGAACTGCCATGCTGTGTCAGGAATTCCAGGAACGATTCAGTCCGCGGCGGTTTAGACTGTAGCACAGCATTCCCATCATGATATTAAAGGGGAAGATAAAAAGCTGCTTTAACAGAAGAAGGAGTGATTGTTTAGATCCCTGCTGTTTCCTCAAGATGATTTATAGTGAAGCCAAAATGGCCAACTGTGCTGTGGTACTTGCTTTTAAATGAAGATTACCAGCATAAAACAAACTGTAGAAAATTGCATTGCAGTCAAGTGTGGGTGGTAATTTTATGCCTGTGGTTGCACACAGCTTTCTTAAAAAGGCAACCTTTTCTACAAAACCTTATAAATAATGAAATTAACTGGATAGACCTGGAAAATTAGTAAAGCACCTTGCCATGTGGTTCTGTTTTTATTGCTGTGATACAGTGTAAAATAGGAGAAGGAATGGGAAAATTTTCAAAACTTTTCATCTTTACTTGATTAGAATTAACAGCAAGATATTTTTGTCCAGGTGTACTTCCAACCAGAGGAGCCATCTGGATAGTTAGAGTTTATGAAAATTAGTTTTCCGTTGAATTTGAAAGCAACCCCTTTTTTGGTACTGTGACAAATCCTTGCCTTCCCCTCTACTGTGGTGGGGGTTTTTTTGTTGTTTTTTTTTTGTGTGTGGGGCGGTCCAGCACACTGTGAAGCTTGTGGAATGCTAATCTGATTGTAATATAAATTGATGATATTTAACCGATGATACTTCAAATACATAGGGAAAGAATTTTAACCTTCCACCACACACACACACACACACACACACACACACACACACACACACAGTGGTAAGAGTACTTAAAGATACTGTAGTAAGATGGGGGGGGGGGTTTAAAGCTCCTGAAGCAGCCATGGGTTTAACAATGCATTTATTGTAACAATAAAACACTGTATTCGGTTCATGTGCTTGCATTTTTAGACCCCTGAGATGAGCTCTGTTGCCACGTCACCTATAAAGCCTACTCAAGAGGAGCAGTCACTGACTCCTCCAGGAAAGGTGATTGCCATCAGCACCAGGAGTCCAGGTTGTGCACGAAACCAGTCTGCCCTTCGCAACAACAAGACCTTTTCTCCCAGTGCCGCTTCCAGCTCCTCAGGTGAGTGTTCATAAAAACTCACTTCAACAAATCAGACCATTAGTACATCATATCAGTGTTTGGGAAACTCTACCCAATTATATGCCATAGTATTTTTTTTTTCCATAATTCTAGGAGAATGAGAGTTCCTAAATATTATGCTGTTAATTTGGTTTAGGGTTGTCATAAATTCAGTATTTCTCTAAACTCGAACAACCCATGTCAATAGTACAGTTTACACTCCAGAAAATGTCCCACCAAGTCAGTCTTGCAGAGATGCTGGCTCTTGTTAGGAAATGACCGCTATGGGGTATTGGGTCTCAAGAGAGTGAAGGCTTATAGGGCGAGAGAGAATAAATATACTGATTAAGTTTTGCTGATTAAAATAATATTTTACCGAAAATTTTCTCTGCTGAGATGAAATACTGAATGATTGTTATGAACTACCTTCTTCTTCTCCTAGAAGGTACAACTGATGTAATTTGTAAGCCTCAGCCATGCAGACCAAGAATTTCAGTTCCATTCTTCAGCCGGTTGCATTTGCCAGCAAATGTTTTATGACTTTTAAAAAAAACAGTGAAAGTGTCAGAGTTACTGGGAACAATTGCCATTCATATGCTACCCTTTTCACACCCATGCTGTAAGGAGCAATGGACCGTGAGCAATTTAACCAATGCTGTGAAACACCTTAGTTGGTGCTCTGTGTGGTTTTCATTTTAAAATGGTGTTATAGCAGCTTCATCTCTGTTTGAAGCTTCATTGCACTTACTTGCAGACAAGGACACACTTACTTAAATTTCTAGTAAAGACACCAATAATTTAATAGGTAAAATGTAGGAATCATCATATTTCTGTGAGATACGCAGGCCAGGAAGGCATATCTTCTTAAATCAGATTCAGAAGTAAAATCAAACTTCCTTTATTTGCAACTTGATCGTTTTTATGAGATTGTACTTTATGCTTCCCCTAATGCCTTGAAAATCATTTCTGAAGTATTTTAAGTAAGGATAAGGATCATCAACTTAGAATACCAGACAGAACCAGCAAGAAGATAAAAATACTTATATCTGATCCCCTGAAAGTAGGCACACCTGTCTTGTTTTTGCAGACCTACGTTGATTCAAAAACAAGTATAATTGTCTGTATTAGTCTAAGTTGCATCACTGAATCAAAATAAATAGAGTTGTATACTGGTTTGGTTTAAGAGAAGATTATATGGTTTATAATGAAACACATAGTCTTTAGTGTAAAATCAGGGAGTGAAAAATGTAGAGTATGTATTCCTGCTTTTGTGCAGTACCAGTCAAAGGTAGCCAAGTTGGCTTCAGCTGAGCTGTTTGGCTTGAACAGAAGAGCAATAAAAGTGTGTTTAATACAGCATTCTACCTAACTTATTAGTTTTGCATCTCAGCAGCTCTGCCGGGGGTAATATACTCAGCTTAGGCCTCTTGTAATGGCATTCCAGCATGTCAAGCTGATGGCCAAGCAAGTCTGGTATCTTTGCCCTACATTCTGTTTTACTGTTAGACACGCTGAATCCCATTTATCAGCCCTTGTGAAGGTGTTCAGAATTTGGGAATGAATTGCTTATGGTTTGGATTGTAGCCTTTAGTATACAGTAATTATAAAGCTTCTTTGTATCCTCACATATGACGCTATTAAATGACTACAGTAATTTGGCTATCAGAAAGCAAACTTCTAGGTCACTTTTAGGTGGGTTTCCTCATAGAGTTTGGTCCTGAGTCTGTCTAGCTGCTAACTACCTTTGGGTTTTTTTCTCTTTTTTTTAATTAAAGATAAATTGATTTGGCCTTCCCAGTAGAAAATAATGATTAGAAGATAAGTTCTGTTCACCCCAGAATAATTGAAAGGGTTGGCAAACTGACAGCTTCACAAAAACCACACGGCTCTCTGAGGAGACAGAAGAGGGGATAAGAAGAATCACGCAAGGAGGTTTAGAAAGAGCAGATCAACAGCTGTGACGCAAAATCACCTATAATACTTAAAATATCATTACATAATTTTAGTTGCCTCTATTGTATTGCATTTCCTTACTTTCTGCAGTGAATCCTTTTAGTGTGTTTTTTAAGAAAATATTTTGTGTGTTCCCTTTAACAATTCTCCTTCTGGTCAGGGAGGAGACCCTAATATTTTTGCTGTTCTACATTAATTGATTTTATCGTTTCAAATTCGCAAACCAGATTTATTTTAGATCCTTTGGCACACTGCAGTTTTAACTTGCCTTTGGAAAAACTGAGCAGAGTTTAGAGCAGCAGGGTGGAGGTGGTAATTTCTTCATTTAAACATGGACCTAACCCACAGTGCTTCTGTCAGCATTTCATCTTTAAAATGGGGATAATAAGGCCTGCATGATTATTTATTAGGCAAATAAAGCTTGATGTTCTTTAAAACACTTCTTGAATAAAGCGTTGTGTAGTACCTATGTCTACATTAGGGTGGACCAAGCTTGTGCTGCCCTGTCTGCCTGCCCTGGGAAGCTGCAGGAACCACTACAAATCATTGTATGCTTTACCTCTGCCACCTCTGGGTGAGCCAGGTGCCTGCTGCCTCCCAGCTGTAGAGGCTGGAGTACAGTATCAATTGTGGGTCTAATATTATTGAGTGTGAAAATAGCTATTTTTGTCTGTTGTAACGAAACCCAGTATAACACACAGAGTATGCACTTCTATGGAAGAGAGGTGTGCTTCCTTGTTATCTCAGGGTGATGCACTAGTAATACTGACTTTCGTCCTGTTTGGATGCCTGCAGAGCAGGCACTCCACTGTAAGTTAATACAATTCTCTTTTTAAAGAAAAGTGTAAATGGAATTCATTTACTCAGCCCAAATACCATTATTTCAGAGTGCAGTATATATTGCTAAGGCAATCCATCTTTGAGAAGGTGTTTTTGGTAAACTGGTCCCCACTCTGATTTCTCTGTCACCAGAATCATTTTATAGGGGTTACACTTTGAATTACCATGCTTGGAAAAATAAGTCTAAGTTACATGTAAAGATTGTAGAATGAGTCTGTATCTATATTATCTTCCCCTACAAAAGGAGTGGATCAAATGCATTATATATTTTGTTTAGTGGAAAGGGCACTCGAGTATTTCTATAAACTGAGCAGATAAGCTGGTTAACACAGTCTGTGTGGGGCTCAAAATCAGGTCCCTACGCTTTAGTTTCTTTAGTAATGTAAAATTGCATTTAACCCCCTTCATCGAAGGATTTCAAAGCAAGTGAATGTTTGCAGTGTCCTTGTGAAGCAGGTACACACTGTCAATTTACATGTGGCAAAAATTAAGTATTCAGTTTCATGATTTGTATAAGATCACAAACAGATGGTGGCAGAGCCAGAATCCCTAAGTCTCAACTCTCAGTCTGGTTCTTCAATTACTAAATAATTATTTTTCTTTTGTTTTCACTTCATTTAAACGGCCCTTAAAATCTTCTAGGTTTGAGAAACCTCCCTAGACCTCTCTTGGTGGCTGGTCCTTCAAGTTCTGGAAGCACTGATGCAGATGGTGGACTCTTTGCAGTTCCTACAACTCTACCACCCAACAGCCGCCATGGGAAACTGTTCTTGCCTAGTAAAGAAGCAGAACTGACCTTCCGGCAGCACTTAGACACAATCAGTGTAAGTGAGACCAGTGAATGAAAACAGTAGCATGCTGTGCCTGAGACAGCTTCCAATAGGGATTACGGGGTTTTTTGTTCAACAGAATGCACTGGCTTCTTTATGAAGTCTTGCTTCTAGTGATGTTCAAGCATGGCATTATATCAGACGAGATTTGTCAGATTTTGATCATATAATTAGACTTTGAAGTGACACCACCTCTTCAGGCCTGAATGCCATCACACTGCCTGATTAAACTGGTTCACTCTGGTAATTAAATTGCTCCAGCAAAATATTTTTGCCATGTTTAAAAAACCTGATATCCTTCTTCTAATGCAACGAATTTTAATATATCCTTATTGCTGAGATTTAATTAAAATATTTATTTTATTTTTATATATAAAATCTCAATAACAGCATCACACCAAGCTACAATAGTTAAGCACTGAAACAGTTTCTTTGGGAGAAAGCTTTGTCTCAGTAAAACAAGAACAAAAATACACATTTCCTGGTGGAAAACTTTCCTACCCTAGCAGAAGGTATGGGAGATGAAGCTGAAGTATTCAGTTTTAGTTAAGGGAGATGTGCTTTGCATATCCCATGAGGCTTTGCTTTTACTGGGCTATGACTTTGAGCAGCTTTTGGTTAGAATAATATCTGTGTCGGTGTTGGAGCATCAAAATGAGATGTATTTAATCTAAAGATAGTTTTGGAAAGAATAATCTACAGTCTAAAACAAAACACAGTATTTTAGTATATAGTTACAACTTTTTTTTATTGGAGAATGGAGTTTTTTGAATAATACGTTCTGTGCCTGGGTGTTTAAAATACTTTCTAATGCATTTCCTGTTATTCTCCAGATGCAGTCAGACTTCTTCTTGCCAAAGCCAAGGAAATTACGGAACAGACACTTGCGGAAGCCATTGGTAGTACAGGTCAGAAAAATTTGCAAAGTGGGGAATGCCTTCTGTGCATCCCAAATAGATAATGGTTAGGTTAATAATGACTTGGGCCTAAATGAACTAAAAAATTGAACTTCCCTCATAACATCCGCTGGAAGAGTAAAGCTGAGCATCTGAAGAAACAAGTGTTTTAGTCTGTATTGTAAGCAGCCATGATATCTTCCCTATGTGAGGAGCATCAAGAACACTAGTAATCCAGTGCGTGAGGTAGTTTGGGAGGTGGTAGGAAACTCCTCGTCTGAAAGCAGGTTCTGCTGTTTGGCCCCTCCTGGTACTGACACACAAGCAGTGTGTTCATCTGGTATCCTGATCTGTCACTGTTATTGCAACAAGATCTCCAGTTAGATTTTTTTTTTCTGCTTCCTACTCACTAATTACTGAGAAACTGGGGGGGGAATAGACAGTATAGTGAAAGAAAACATACTCTGTTTGAAGGAACACAACATACTCTGTTTGAAGGAACACTGATTTACAAAATAAACTAGGATTTCCAAAAGAGATTTAAGGAGGAGGCAGCCTATTACCAAATTTTGGTGGTAGGCAGACATTAACCTCCCTTAGACTACTCCAGTGATTCCAGCAAAAAGGCAGATGCTGCTGTTAAACCATGGACTTTTCATAGGTATTTGTAGCAGGTGGGGAACATACACGAAATGTATTAAAAACAAAATAATGGAAACTTCTTGGGGAAAACAAAGTTACACAGTTCCAACATACCCTTTGGTCTCTCCTGTTCTGAGAATAGAATCTATGATTTGCCTAGAAGTTACGTACAAATTATTTTTTGGTAGTGAGATATTCTGCTCTGTGCAATATCATTTCTTTTAAAAAGTCCCAAGTATATGTTGCTGTCTCATTAATTCACACTTGTTTAATCGCAATGGAAGATGAATTTGCAGTTCAATCATGAACTTCTAAACTTTAGAAGATCAGCTTTACCCTGTGTTCTGTGTTTAAATATATTTTGTCTATTGTTGCATCTCTCACACAGAGAACGCTGCTCCCTAGGCCATCTGGAAATCCGTCCCAGCACGTCTGTTCCTTTTCTATCTTATCCAACTCATCCATAACAGGTGAGTCTGCATATCTTCCATCACTTTTATGCTGCCATGAGATGGATTGGAAAGTGTCTCTTAACACTGCACAAAGGAAGGATTTTTGAAAAGAGGAAAATATCCTTTCAGAACCGCAAAGTTGTTTACTGGTTGGTTGAGTCACTTCCTACAGGATGATAGGATTGTACTCCTGGATCATTGTTAAGGAAGTCACAATTATAATAGAGAATTTTTTCTTCCACTCCTCACTCTTTCCTGCTTTCAGTACTGTAGAGTTCTCTACAGGGAGACAAAATTTTGCAAAAAATTACCAAGAGAAGAATATTTTTATATGGGGTGTAATCATTTGTCTAGATTTCATACTGAACTTTTCCTAGTATCTGAGATACTGTAGATTAAATGTCATACAGTATAATCGATATTGTCCACTTGTCCTTTCCTGCTGATCCACTCTTAAGTACATGATAGTACAAGTTATCTCTCATCTCAGTATTAGTCTAAAAATCAACATTAGAGGTTAAAGTTTATCTTCACTGAAAATAATGAAGGCAGCTGCAATAACACAGCAACACCTGCAGTTGCATTTTTTTGTGGTAGGGCATTGGTTAGCTTTTATTACTATTTCACGTCTCCTTCATCGTCTCCACTATTTGCATTCCTGGAGCTCACTGCTGCTTGGAATTTGTTTATTTTGCTTCCATTGAACTGTGTTGTATTCTGCTTTAAAGATGTGAGATTTCGTTTGCGTGAGAGTTATTTAATCCTTCACCCTAGGGAGAGGTTCATTTCGGCCAATCCAGTCCTCACTGAATAAAGCCGCTGTTTCTCGTCCCATTGTGCCGAAGGTTCTTCCAACACAGGCTACCAACCATCTGTCTAGTAAGTCTTTCCTTAAACAGAATGAGAGCTGTAGTGTGTCCTGATCTATATGATGTTGCACTGTTGGTTTCTTTTTCTTAGGTATAAATCGTTAGTGCCTTTTGAAATTAAAGAAAAGAAAATAGTGCTGTATTACTGATACCTTACTGTCTGTGGCTTTATGTGACTGGAGAAAGGGAGCAGTCAGTGGTGGAACAGTCCAGACTAGGCTCCTTTGCTGTGTCTGACCTGCAGGAAAAGCAAGGATTTAGAATATGTAACTGAAGTTCCACACTTGTGTCACATTTTGTTGTAAGGCTCTTTTGAGAAGAGGTTGTGACATATTTGAAAGAAACTTCGTATTTGAAAGAAACTTGTAAGCAGCCTATCTACTAGAACGAGATTAGGAATACTACAAGGAAGAAATTGCCAGTGTATTAGAAAAAAAAACAAACAGCAAATACTGTCTTTCAATAAAAGAATATGTCCCTTAATTAGAATGATTAGTGAGGTGAAAACAGTGAACGCCTCTGTTTTGCGGTAGGCTTGGAGAATTCACTGCTTTAGGAAGGCATTCAGATGTTTTAACTGGATTTTAAAAGATCTGAATTAGCTTGACCCTGCAACTGGATAAGTTTGTATATTGAGGCTAAATGGCTTCTAGAGACAAGATAACAAAATAAGGTTATTTTGTATTTATAGCTCCTCTGGTAAATTATCAGAAGTTTCTAGAGATTTTATAACCAGCTACTACTACTTTTTTATTTGAACACTATTAAGAGGTGTAGATATTACTGGTAGTGGGGAAGAAGGGGAAAAAGAACAGGGATATTTCTCTAAACTGTTTTTATATACCTGGTAACATATTGGAGCAGGGCAGAAAAGTTACAAATGTTCAGCTGAAAGAAATACTATCCTTTCTAAAGAGAAAAAACTGACAGAGCTGATCAGATAATTACCATTTTTGCTTTTTGCATTTGTTAAGTTTTGGCTATCTGGCCAATTTTTTTAAAATGGTCTTTGAAAAAAGTCACAACAAAGTAATTGTGTGAAGAAAAGGCTTGTAATGTGTTCTTCTTTCTGTTTCACAAAAGGTGCTATTGATTTGGCAGCTAAAAGTGCCGGTATTATCCCTGGTAGCCCTTTGCCCGTCCTGGATGCAGATGGTTTGTCAGGTGTATCTCCACTGTCACCAGACGGAGTGACCGCAGTGGTAACAGGACAGGAGTCGACAGTAGCACATCAAAATGGAGGCTCCATCACCACCGTGGAGGTCAGTGTCTCTTGAGCGTGCTTTTTAAAGTAGTTAAGCATCTTGTTCTTTCACTGTGTAAAAAGCCATATTATTAATGACTCTTCAATAAGCTTTCTCCTGGGGCTTGTTGTTAGACATGTTTATCATTGCAAGCTCAGTCGATGTTGAATAGGATGCATTTAGGGGCTGAAGGATCAAATCATCATTGCACGAAATAACAAATTTCCATGCTGTAGAGTAGCTTTTCAGCTGTGAGCCAATTGAAGTTGGCCACCCAGAAATCTGGATTCAAAAAGAAACAGTAGAATTTTGAGGGACAGAGACTCAGCTGGGAATTTGGGGCAAACCCATGACTTCTGGGGGTGTATTCAGAATGGTAACTGTGATATCTCTTTACTGTCCCTCTCACTGAAACCCAGGTACATGTTAGTCCTTGTCGTTGTCTCAGTGAGTTGATGTGGACCATTTTGAAAGGCAGGATGTGTAGACAAAGCACGCATAAACAGTGATGCGCACTTGTCTTTTCCATCCCCAGCTGTATTTGCAGCACCTCATGTAAAATTGAGTCACTCACACAATTCCTATTGTGCTTCTAGGGCTCAGGCACTGGGTGTCGGGTTCCGTTCATCAGCCTGCCAACGCAGCATGAGCAGCAGGAGGCAGTTCCTGATGGTTTCCAGGTAGAGTATGTGTTGCAAGAACAGCTGTATGAAATGGATAATGGTTTGAAAACACCGCTGGTATTGCCAGTTAGACACCTTTGATCACGGGTTATTGTATACCATTATTATGTTTTGTGGAAATGGAAATCTCTAACATTTGATGAAATTTAAAAAACAAAAAACAAGAAAGCTGCTTAAATTTGTTTGTGTGCCATTCTGTAAAAGAGCAAAATTAAGCTGACAAGCTCTGACCTCTGAAGGATGAGCAAATCTTGATTAATGCTTGATCCAGTGGAGGAATTTAGGATAGGCATGTACTATATAGCAAAGCATTTATAAACACCACAAAGAAAGATTTCAGGAACTGGCAGTCCTGCTTGCTGAAGGAGCAATATTAAGACTAAAAGCATGATTGTACTGCCTGCATCCTCTTAAGAGAATCCCTTTTCTTTACATTGGATCCAATAAGATGTAAATACTTAAACTGTAAGTGTGGTAGCACATACGTTCTAAGAGTCTTGTCATCCTGTCCCCACCTTTCTTCTCCAGTGGGATCCAGGACCTTGTGTTAGCTACTTAGCCCTCAGAATACCTTTTTTTTTTTTAATGGAAGCACTTTCCACCTTTTCTGTGATAGGGATGTGCAAAAAAGGTAAAACTAATGTGACAGAGAGCATAAAAGTGAGGAAGATTTTATAGCACTTGTGTCAGAACATTTACCTAGGCATTTATTTAAGGTGGGGCAGTCTTGGTTCTTACTCTGAGGATTGCTTTGCATGTACTACATCAGATAAAATTCAGACAGAGTTTTGTGAAGAGGAATTAGAACCAAGATTCCTTAAGAAAAAAAAAAAGGATTGATTTTTGGCAAGTCTAGCTATACAGAAAAGTGAGTTAACCTTTTAAAATATTTATATTATTTAAGCATTTGTAGGGTTTTTGTCAAATGTAATCCTTAATTCTTAAGAACTATCTTGTAGGTTCCTCAAAAAAAAATGTTAATTCTGTTGCTATATATGAGTGCTTGTTTCTGTTACCTAGGTTGAATTAAATGTTCTTTGGTATGTTACAAACTCATGTTTTTTCAAATAATTCAGCAGGATATGGGATGAGGAATATTTTATGCTTGCAGATATTATTTCTGAAAATAATACAATTTCCATGTATTAGTAGATATTCAAAACATGGACCCAATTAATTTTTTATATCTAGATGAAAAGAAAAACACTTCCAAGTGTTTTTGGATCCTTGAACAAAGGACATTAAGAATATATTCTGCTGGATTTAGTCCTTTTTTTAAAAAAATCTGATTTTAAATCTGATGCTTAGGAGCTGAGCTGTTGTTTTTGAGACATGTATCCAAGTCCTTCATAAATTCATGAATTATCTGTTTCTTGTAACAGGGCACATCAGTCCTTTCTCTGTCAGAACTAACCAAGACTCCCCTCCAAAATGGTCTTTCCACCCCTCCACTTCCCACATCAGAGGCTTCCAGTACCCGTCTCTCTCCTCCCAATGTCTCTGCTCTCTTGGATATTTCTCTGCCTGGACCACCTGAAGATGTGCTTTCTCAAGGAGAACCTGCCACTCAAATCAGTGATTCTATCATTGAAATAGCTATCAGCTCTGGTCAATACAGTAAGTCTGAGCTTAGCTTAAAGTCTTCCTATTAATAATTTTCAAAAAAATCACTATCATCTTAAATGTCAGCAGAAACTTTTAAGAAGCAGTTCTTCGATTTTTTTAGATCTACTGGAAAGTTAATTGGGTGGGTGGCTTCTCTTTTCTGATGTCTATAGTTTTGTGGGATTTTTTTTAAACAAAAAATTGGTGCAGTGTCCTGTAACTTTACCACATTGACTGAATCAGTGATTCATAACGTTGGCTTACAGGTGAAGGTGTTTCTCTCTCTCCTGCAAAGCTGAATGGCAGTGACAGCTCCAAAAGTCTTCCATCCCCATCCAGTAGTCCTCAGCAGAACTGGATTGCCTCTCCCAGCCATGATCCCCAGTGGTACCCCAATGACTCCACAGACTCGTCTCTCAGCAGCTTGTTTTGTAAGTATCTGTATGCAAAGAACTGCAACAAAAGAGCTCTTCCCTTTCAAAAAAAAAAAGCTGTTTATTAGAAGTGAATCTTTTGAAAAATAGGAAATTCAGCAGGACTTTTGTAGAATTTTCCCTGTGTTTCTTGCTTTTGCTTGTAACAGTTTTGTCTTGAATGAATTTTCTTTCTCTTTACAAGTCTGTTCCTGAAATTATCCTGTTGCTAGACTGGGGCAAGAGCCTGTACCTTGGGGCAAATAATTCCTTGGCACTTCTTTATAGTCTGCTTGGAGCCTGACTCATCAGTTAGGTAGAGACGTTTTGGCTGTTCTGCCAAAGCAAAAAGATGCCCTTGGCTCTGCTGTTGGATCATAGGCTTCATTCTGTGCTTGGTGAGCATAATCTCAAAGAGATGAGATCACTGGGTTTGTCTGGGGGTTTTGTGAGTTAACACTTGATGGTGCCGGTGTAATGGGTCTCTTTGTACTCGTAGGAATCTGCTGAAGGTGTTCATGCTGGTAACACGTAATTTTCAGGAGACAGAAGAAATAGATGTCCTTCATTTTCTATTTCCCTGTCCTCTTTGACCTCTCAACTGCAAACATTGAGTGCAGTGACTTACTGATGTGCCTGTTCTTTATAGCAAGTTTCATCTCCCCTGAGAAGGGCCGAAAAATGCTGCCGACTCCTGTTGGAACTGCGAGTGGCACCTCCTTACTAGGACCTAGCCTTCTGGATGGAAACTCACGGGACTCTTTTGTATCACGGTCTCTGGCAGATGTAGCAGAGGTATGTCATCAAATTACATTCAGCTGTCTTTGCTTCTTTTTTAGTGCAGTGTTATTGTGTATTATTTATCGTACCTTCCTGAGATACTTAAGGCAGAGATGCTTGACATCTGCACTGTAGCTTAGCAAAACAGAGTCCTAATTAAAAGATGCAAAATGACATGAGGATATATTGCACCAGAGCTGCTGCATGAAACTGTTGTGAGCACCTTTGACCCATGTTCTTTTTGACGGGGGAGGTCATGTTGGCCTTATTGGACATAAGCATTGTTTTGACAGAGAGTTTTAAGCCTTCTGTTTTGTGTGTCCTGCTTTGTAGAGGCAGGACTTGAAAAGACTAAGGATGAGAGAAGGGTTAATACTGATGCAGCTGCAGTTGGAGGGCTGGTAGGAAAAGTAAATAGGCCCAGGAGGAAGAATCAGGAAATGGTTAATGCTAAGTTACCTGAGAGAATGGCAGAATTATACTGCTGAATTATTTTCTCCGTAGGTAGAATTATCCTTTATTTGAAATCATTTGCAGAAGTAGAGTGAAGACCAGCTCCAATATGCTCAAGGGCAGAGCTGACTTTTAAAGGGACCTAGACAGGTTGGAGGGATGCGCCACCAGGAACATTATGGAATTCAGCAAGGAGAAATGCAAAATCCTGCATCTCAGAAGGAATAACCTGGCTGGGAAAAAGCTCTGCTGAAAAGTACCTGGGGGTCTTGGTAGACAGCAAGCTGAACAAGATCCAGCAATGTGTTGTGGCAGCAAAGAAGGCCAGCAGCATCCTGGGCTGTATTAACAGGAGCACAGCCAGTAGATCGAAGGAAGTGATGATTATCCCCTTCTGCTCAGCATTTGTGAAACCCTATCTAGAATATTGCATCCAGTTTTGAGCCCCCAATCCAGGAAAGACATGGATAAACTGAAGCAACTTCAGCAGAGGGCCACCAGGATGGTCAGGGGACTGGAGCAGTTGCCCTGTTAGGAGAGGCTGAGGGTACTGGGCTTGTTCAGCCAGAGAAGAGAAGGCTTCAGGGGGTGGGGAGGAACCTCATAGCAGCCTTCCAATACCTACAGGGCGTTTATCAGGAAGATGGAGCCAGGCCCTTCACAGTGGTATATGGTGGGAGGAAGAGAGGCGGTGGGAGGTTCTGACTCGATACAAGGAAAAACATTTTCATAGTGAGGTTGGATTAGAGACCTCTTAAGCTCCCTTGTTACCTAAGTTATCCTATAATTTACAGTCATTGGCTCAATGTAACATCAGGCTACATTGCAACTCCATGGGGGCTGTGCCCTGAGGAAAGGAAAAAGTCATTCCTCCTTTGCCCTTTGGATTTTGATAAGGAAGTTCTGTACACACCTTGTAACTAGAAGCTGCAGCAAGTTAACGCTGATTTAATGTGGCCTTGGCAGCTTCAGACTTCATGCACAGCTCCACTTCCTGGATTAAGTAGGAAGACTCTGCTAACTTTTATTGTCAAGAATCTGTCAAGTAGTATGCATGTTAATTAAAGAAGTGTATGATAATCTGTTTGTGTGGATTTTAAATGATACTGCAGCCCTGGATCTAACAAACTGCCTTCAGAGGAAAATGGGGTAAGCCACCATTTTAGGCACACCAGAGCAGCTGCAGTATTTTGTTGCTGTTGTGGCAAATGTGGGTTTGTGTGGGAGTCTGTAGAGGAAGCAAGTATCATTTACAAATAGCTTTAATGAAGGGAGAATTTTGAGAGAATTGTATTGTCCTGCAGAATCAAGTTTTCTTTTCAAACACAATTATGTACTTAAGAGGCAGTATCTATACAGTTTTTCATCAGTGTCTCTAACAGCACATCTTAATGCCGAATTAAGGAATAGTTGTAGTGATGTGTGGATAAGGCCCATTCAGACTATAGTGTCTTCAAAGAGGCTCCCATTAAGCCACAGATAGGAGCTATTCTCTAACTCAGATAAAGCAAGATAAATCTCCACTGATATGTGACTGCTCTTTTCTAGGTGGTGGATTCCCAACTGGCTTGCATGATGAATGAGAACAGCATAGATTACATATCTCGTTTTAATGACCTTGCCCAGGAGCTATCCATACCTGAGCCAACCCGTAGGGAAATTCTGTTTGATGGAGGAGGTGGTGGTCCCCCTATTGGAGATCTCTCACAGTGAGCATACGAGACCAGCAGGCTGGTGGAGACTGTTCAGCTAAGGTGGAACTTGCAACGCTGGATCACAGCAAGGGCAGGTTGTGGAGAAGCAGCTGAGGCTGGGTTGTACCTTCTTTCTAAAAGAGCAGCATTGTCTTCAAGGGTCTGAAGAAGAACTTGCAAGTCCTGGAATGTGCAATACACTGGGAACAACAAAACGTGGAATAGTATTATAGGAAATGGTGTGTCCCCTGCATCAGTGATATAAGGTGGCAGGTTTATGGGACGGTCCTGGACTTGTACTGTGGAATGGCCTAGGAAGAAGAAGCTCAAGCAAGAAAGGGTATTGCCAGAAGCTCCCCTACATGAATTATTTTTTGCGTAGCAATCAAAACACCATGATTTGGGATTCACATTGAAGTTGTGGAGGATGAGGAGTGGGGGTGGGGTATGGAAAGCATTTTGCATCTTGAAATGTCCTAGTTGGCACTCTTTTTATGAATCAGTCAAACTGAAGTTTTCTTGCACTCTCCTCAAAGGCGCTATGACTCTGTGATGCTTCATTTTTATGCACCATTATTTTCTTTGGCAATGTTTTGTTGTTTGAACATTCCAGCAGGGGCACATACCTGCTTTCTTGTTTTGTAGGGGAGCTCTGATTCACCCTACTCCCAGATTGCGTGGAACTCCGGGGAGTTTCCTCTATTTTTGAACCCCATCACATGTCACAATCATCATTCTTCTGACTGTACTCATCTTCTCCATCTTTAAGTGAGATTCTTCATCACATTTCACTGCTCATCCCACCAGTGGGAGAGTGCTTTTCTGCTTTCCCTGAAGGATGTTTGTTTTTTTCAGCCAGGAAACTCTGCAAAAGAGCTCTTATGGGAATCACTAGGAAAGGTTTGTCATAATTAGTCTTGGCTTTGCTGGAAACCTGTATATATTGCCGTCTTTCTCCACAAAAATGCGAGATACAGTATCTCACTGAGGATTTTCCTGGGAGAGGAAATAGGAAAGAATATTGTAATGTATAGATACAAATAATATTTTAACGCTAAAATTGTTGAAATCTGTCTTGTGTCATAAAAAGGAAAGGTGTCAAGTCCTAGCTTAATCCCTTAGTCCCTCCTTGTTTCCTCCTTGTCCTGCTAATTCCAGGTGCTCTGTAGTACCTCAGGACATCATTTTTCATTATAGTCACTCCTGGGCACTAATGGATCTGGTACTCCCTCTATGAAATCCTTATGCATTTAATGGTAGTGTTTTAATATCTGAAAGACCCAGATCCTGATTTCAGCGGGTTCAAAGGAGTCTAAAGTTACTTTCTCTACAGCTGGTTTTCCTTTGATTCTGCCTTTATAACTCAGGAGACTTTTCCTATTTCCTTTCCTACCAGTCTTGAGAGAGGATACTTTTACTGTGCCCCTTTTCTAAGCACTTGTCTGCTTCTCCAGTAAGAGGATGTCCCTTGGCTATTTTAGGTAGCGCTGAACGTATCCAAGGGGCTAGTCCTATATAAACCTCAACTTTATATAAGAGCTGTTTGTTAATGAATAATCAAAACTTCTCCATCTCTTAGGCTATTATCAGGGGTTCATTTTCCCAACTTGCACTATACTTGGTGGATGTAGTTCTACCTGCCTTTAGCTACTTTTACAAAGCATTTGACTGGGAGTTTCTCCTTGTAACCTTGCTCACAGTGCACTGGATTGGGTTCACTCTTTTCCCAGTCACTTTGCCCTGCTTATGTAGATTTTGTTTTTTTACTGCTATATAGTTTGCCTTGTGCTCTCTATCATTAAGAGAAAATGTAACATTTTCTGATGCTTCTTTTCTGTGGCCCGGAGTTTATTGACTTCACTGTAAAGGTAGTGGAACTTGGAAGACATTCCTGTGATTCATTCTGTAAAAACCCACATGCAAGGTTACTACATTCGCCTTTCTGATGTAGGAACCAACAGGAAATCAAGCCTGTATCACTAGCAAGAAGATAGTCCGTAACAGAAAAAGGGAGAATTTTCATACCTGTGGGCTAGCTTTCTATTCCTACTGCATGTCACGTGGGGTCTAAAGTTCTTCTATCATTATTTCTCTGTTATCCTTACTGAGCCCTGTTGGAGAACTCTGTTGCAGTTATTGGGAGATCATGTAAACCTAGAATATAAAAAGTTGAAGGCTGTCAGAAAAGATGAATGCTAAGTGTATCGTTCTGAGGGTTCACCCTTGGTATGATGAGGATACCCATTAATCTCAAGAGTCACTCCATCTAAAACTTTCAGGTTTTACTTAGAGTTGAGATATATTTTGGCTCAGTCTTTCCCAGGGTGTTTCCTCTTGGTTTTGGCTTCTCACGTTAGTAATGCTGTTTATCCTATGTACTGTACCTCCAAAAATCCTTCCAACTTTCAGAACAAAAATAGAGGACTCTTGCGATAGCTGTGGCCATGGATTACAGGACATGCAGGAGGAGATGTGATACATTCTAATCAAGTACTGTATAAAAAATCTGAACTGTTATTCTTAAGCTTCTAGATATTGAAAGATCAGCCTGATGGTCTCCAGTGTATTATATACCTTGACAAACATTTCCATCCTCTCTCCCTAGGCTGGCAGTGGAGTGGCTGTCACACACTCTAGGTTGTCTAAAATAGGTGCCAGTGTTGCTGCACCTATATGGCAGGGCACTTCATCAAAATCTGTGGTGAGTTTCTGCCATCTGATACAGGGAGCTGACAAGCTGCCCCTTCTCAGCCCATCCAGTTGCCATAGGGGAATAATGATGTTGTAGAATGAATGTCAGTATAGTGGCTATTTTTAGTGGTGTCCATGAGATCAGAAGATTTAAATATCCTGAACCTTTGCAAGTGGACGTGGAGCAAGAGGTAACAGCAAAGTGGAAATGACAGAGGTACTTGTTCAGCACTCAAAATGTTGTGGTTAAAACTGTGTTTAGCATCAGCTTCTTAAAAGTTCTTATTCTAAAACAGATTTTTTTTTTTTTTTTTTTTTAACCAAATTCTCTTAGCAGCCTCCTGTCTCTTGAGACTTGCAGTTCCCAGAGACTTTCTGTATTTGGCTTTTGATTTCAGAAACGTAATGCTCTGCAAACAGCATTTTAATAACAAAATGCCCATTCAGGAAAAGTAAATCTTATCAGGGAAATAATTTGAAAACAACTTAGATTATTGTGAAAATTTTGAATTGATGGAGAATTTATTGTCCTGGTTATGTGAAAAGTCACTTAAACACACTTCTGACTTCACCAGTTGTAGATTTCAGGGTGGTGTGCTTTACTTGCTGATCATCATCAGTTTTTGTCTAAGACTGCCAAGGGATAAATTAATATCCTTTTTTTTTTTTAAAGTAAAATCCAAAACTTTTTGAAAATTTTAATAATTTCAGTTTCCCCAACTGAAGTAACAAGATCTGCTTCTGTAATCACGTCAGCTTATCCCAAACAGATACTCAAGCAAGTTGATAGTGAAATGCAGGCAGGATTGGTCTTAAGGAAAATTTAACTTTGTTATCTTCATAGCTGCATGAGGCACCGAAAGACAGTTGGAGAGGACAAATGGACACTAACAACCTGGTCTCCACTTCTGATGTTAGTTGCTCTAAGGCTTCTTCCTGGCTTTAGGTTTTACTGGGTTTATTTTTAAACCTCTGGTAGGCTTGCCCCATGCTGGTTTAGTGACCATATGTATAATAAGGAAGTTCTGAGTAGTTCCCCATGGTGAAAGGCAGAAAATTCAGTATTTGTTGTCATCATAGTCTGGGTGAAAAGCAGTACCACATCCTAAGAATTAGATGTGCCTGTGTATACATGTGTGCGCTAACAGTGGGTTGTCTGCTGGGTGTTGCATCCTGATTAAGCGCACAATTCATTTTATCCCTTATCACTAAATCTACTAAGCATAGGAATATTGTTTTTAATATGGCATTGTTTAGCCTTTTCTTGACACCCTTCTTTATATTTCTAAATTCAGTTAAATAGCTTGGATCAAATCTAATCTATAAAGAATTTCATCTGTTGACTCCACAGATCCCAGAGTGGAAATTAAGTTGCTTTTTTTTTTTTTACACTCGGACTTCGGATGCATTTATAAGGAAAGTACTGCACTTTTTTTAACCTTTTCAAACCTTTGAATCTCTTAATTTCACAGCAATTTGTAAATGTTAACTAAGTGAAACCTTGGCAAGCACTACGGCAATAAGTTATCATTAATTACTGAAACATGATAACTGCTTTAGAGCTTATGGTTCTGGCAGCAAAATTTAATGCTGTTTCTTTTAATAATAGTTAAGCCATATCATCTGAGGTTTCTGGCTTGTTTGAGATGTGAATTTGTTTTATAGATTATAAATATACCTATATAGTGTATGTATAAAGCAGAATGCCTGTCCTTACTGATTATTTTTTGTACCATATTGTAAATTATATTATTTATTCTTTACCAATTTTGGAAAAAGGTGTTTTGGTTATTTAATATAATATACAAAAGCTGTTAAACTTCCTCTGTTTAAATTTCCAATTCAACTTGTAAAGCTGTTTTTATTCTTGTGCATAAATACATACTAATACTTGGTCTAACTTATGTCCTGTGTATTATTTGCAGTTCCTGCCTTATCACATTTTCCATTTAACCTTTATTTACATAGCTATGGCCCCAGTAGAATCTAGGGATCAACATTTGTCCATAAGACTAAGCTTTCTGAGATAAAATTCTGGTTTCAGTGAGATCAGTGGCACAATTTCCATTGACTTCCCTCATCCCAGAATTTTCATTATATTCTCCAAGGTGAGAAAATGTTTAGCTTTTTTTTAATTATTTTTAGTGTATACCTTCCAGCTTCCCTCCCCAATAGTTTCCCCTAACTGTGAGCTTAAGAAATGGGTCAAACCAGAGGGCTCTCCATATTGAAATTCCTCTCTCTCTCAGTAGTCACCAGCAACTGCTCAAAGGGCAGCGTACAAGGAAAAGGGTATAAGGAAAAGGATATGTATATCTTGATCTTTCCCCTGGCACCTCCTCACAGCTTCTGATAAGCAGGAGCTTAAAGGTAGAGGTTGCACCGAGGCCACTGTGTTTATATAGCCACCACTGGAAAAGCTTTTTCACCATGAGGACAGTCAGGCAGATTATCCAGAGAGGTTGTGCAGTCTCAATTTCAAAGGTTTCCAGATCAGAATGGATAAAGCCCCGAGTAACCTGGTCTGAGCTCATGGCTGACCCTGCTTTGAGCGGGAGGGTGGACTGAGACCTCCTGAGGTTCCTTCCAACCTGAATTATCCTGTGATCTATGGTATTAATTTATCTAGTTCCTTTTTGTACACATCTAGGCCTTTCACCTCTGCAACATCCAAGGGTAGCTCTAGTTTAATTAAGTCTTGAAAAAGTGCAAGCTTGTTCTTAAAACAGATGCCTAATAGCAGACTACCAGAGACAGCAAAGAATTGGTACATTGTACATTTTTTCCTCCATCATATTAAAGATAATTGAGTCTTATTTTATGCTATCGCTTTTCTCCTAAAAGCAATATAGTACCATTTTATGCTAAGTAGCAATAAATGGAAGAGGAGGAAGATATTTAGTCCTGAGTGGAAATATCATTAATCTCAGACTACAATGTGTCTACAGGGAGTGCTTACAAAAGTTAATACAGAATTAACTAAAAATATGAATTTAAAGTATGTTAGTTAAGCCACACAAAATCTCTCTTTTGGACACTCTCCTGTTGAACTTAAATTACCATAATTTGATATTTCTCTTGAAATAAACCAAATCAAAGTAAAGATATTTTGATTCTGAATGAGAATATTCATTCTCATTTGGGATTCCTTCCATTTAAATCCAAATGAGTAATTTGTTCTTGTGTAGATGAACTGTTTTGTTGTCTGTGTAATGAAAAAGTTAAAAACAGAATCACAGAATGGGGATTTCTGGAGATCATCTAGCAAATCATCAAGCAAGGTTACCTAGAGCAGGTTGCCCAGGACCCTGTCCAGGCAGCTTTTGATTATCTCCGTGGACTCCACAACCTCTCTGGGCAACCTGTTCCAGTGCTCAGTCACCCTCACAGTCAAAAAGTTTTATCTTAGGTTCAGACGGAGCTTCCTGTGTTTCAGTTTGCGCCCGTTGCCTCTGAGAAGAGTCTGGCCCCATCCTCTTTACACCCTCCCTTCAGATATTTATACACACTGATAATATCCCCCCCCCCCCAGTCTTCTCCAGGCTAAAAAGTCCCAGCTCTCTCAGCCTTTCCTCCTACGACAGAGGCTCCAGTCCCTTAATTGTCTTAGTAGCCCTTCACTGGACTTGCTCCAGTAGCTCCATGTCTCTCTCATACTGGGCAGCCCAGACCTGGACACAGTACTCCAGGTGTGGCCTCACCAGGGCTGAGTAGAGGGCAAGGATCACCTCCCTCAACTTGCTGGCAACACTCTGCCTAATGCAGCCCAGGATACCATTGGCCTTTGCCACAAGGGCATGTCGCTGGCTCATGGTCAACTTGTCCACCAGGACCCCCAGGTCCTTCTCCGCAGAGCTGCTTTCCAGCAGGTCAGTCTCCAGCATGTACTGGTGCCTGGGGTTATTCCTCCCTAGGTGCAGGACCCTGCAGTTCCCTTTGTTGAACTTCACAAGTTTCCTCTCTGCCCAGCTCTCTAGCCTGTCAACGTCCCCCTTGATGGCAGCACAACCCTCTGGGGTATCAGCCACTCCTCCCAGTTTTGTAGCATCCACAAATTTGCTGAGGGTGCACTCTGTCCCTTCATCCAGGTCACTGATGAATAAACTGAACGGGATTGGACCTACTATTGACCCCTGGGGTAAATTGCTAGTTACTGGCCTCCAACTAGACTTTGCGCCACTGATCACAACCCTTCGAGCTCTGCCATTCAGCCAGTTTCCAGTCCACCTCACTGCCTGCTCATCTAGCCCGTACTTCATCAGCTTGCCTGTGAGGATGTTATGGGAGACAGTATCAGACACCTTACTGATATCAAGGTAGACAACATCCACTGCTTTCCTCTCATCTACCCAGCTAGTCATTCCATCACGGAAGGCCATTATGTTGGTTAAGTATGATTTCCCCTTTGCGAACCCACGGGGACTACTCCCTTCCTACTACTACCTTCTTGTCCTTCGTGTGCCGAAAAAAAACTTATGAAAACATCAAGAAGTGAGTTTTAATGTTTGCCATCCTAGGTCCTTCTGCTCTTAAAACAGTTTCATGTGATTGACTTACAGCAGAGTAGTTTGTTTTTATTTCTTCTAAATGAAGAAATGGTCTGGATTTGTTTTGTGGGTGGAAGGAGGCTTAGAGAATTAGGCTGACAAAAGTAGAATTAAAAAAAAAGAAGAGCTTATCACTAGTATTATTTAATGCTTCCTTTCCTTCCAAAGAGTGGAGATTCCCCCTACCACCTGTGCACAGGGAAAACTGGAGAATATGGCCAAGTCTGAGCTCTTTCTGTTCAACTTCCACACCTCCACCACCTTGTGACACAGACTCAAACCTAAGAGAGATCTTTGACTCTTCCCCACCTTATATAAATGCCGGGGCTGTATCCTAACACTTTCTTTACTCACAGGTTACCTAAATTTTGCCTTTAATGACTGAAATTTAACACTGTGTAAGTAGGAGGAACAGCATGAGTCAGAACTAAGAACTATTGGTAGGGTAAGAAATGAAATAATGCAAGATGCTGCAGTAAGAGTGATTTTTTTTAATCCTTCAAGATAAAATCAGCGATAAGGCTGCTTCTAAATTTACTTCTTAGCATATGGAAAGCTGCAGAACCATTAAACAAAACCTTTGACCAAAAATGTTAAGTGCTGTAATGTAACTATCAATCAAATGTGTTTGGTTAAAAACAGCCATACAAGCACTGACTCCTTAACTGCACCCATATCAGCTTACCAGAGCCCAGATACGAGTTCTCCTGAGAATTAATCATTTTCAGACAACCTTTGCCCAACCCTGCTTCTGCCAGAGCAGTTTGCTGACACCATTTTCTGAGACAGGCAACCTGGAGAGGGCACATTTCTTTCAGCTCGACACATTACATGCTTGGCCGACAATTGTGTACGTGCACCAGGTTTGTTCTGGGGAGAGGCGAGTCCCCGCTCACCGCGCTCTCCATGCTGCGTGGGGTTGAGGTGCGACCCCTCCTCTCTGCACACGCTGGGTGAAGCTTCGCAGGTTCCTGACAGACACGATGCCAAACTCAGCAGGCTATAAAATCACCCTTAGGGTTACTTCTTATGATGCTTTTTATCCTGTTTCTTTGTTTTTTCTTTTTCTGTTCTTGGTGGCTTTTTTTTTTTTAATGGATGTTTTTGGGTGAAACGTCTATATAAAAACCCCAGGACTGCACCCCTGAAGCCCAGACCAAAGCTGACCCACCTCCGACCTGCCGCAGCCGTTTGCCAAAGAATCAGCTTTTTTACCCGGAGCCAGGGCAGGGCGGTGCCTGTGGGGAAGGGACTAAAGAGGCCGGAGCCGGGAGGGGCTGCCGGGAGGGGCTGCCAGGGCGCGCCCTCAGCGCGCCGTCCCGCCGCCACAGCAGGGCTCGGCTCGGCTCGGCTCGGCTCCCCCGCGGGCGGCGCCGCCACACGCCGCAGCAGCCCTCGAGCCTCGCCTCCACCGCCTCCCCCTCAAACAGCCACCCCGGGCGTCCCGGCCGCGCTACCTGCCCCTTGCAGCGTCCGCCCCTCCCTCGCCCCGCCCGAGCTCTCAGCCAATAGCTCTGCAGTTCCCCCTAACGGACAGGCAGCTCTTCCAATGGGAAGGCGGCCAGGATGAGCGACGGCACGGGTCGTTTCAGGCTGGAAGGGAAACCGGGCAGGCGGGATCCCGAGGTGGCGGGATGCCTCCCATAGGTTGCTCGGCGTGATGGGCACGTGGCTCAGCCAACGGCAGGGCAGGGCGGCGCCGCTGGCGCGCTACCTGCTGTCTGGGCAGCCGAGGAGGAGTGCCGCGCGCGGGGCTGCGGAGCTGAGCCTGTCGCCTCCCGCCCGCCACCATGTTCCAAGGCCCCGAGACCGACTCGGCCAAGCCC